>NW_008688347.1:19736-49677 GCF_000695815.1 Acanthisitta chloris
TAAGGACCATTCTTTACTTTTATGTTGGGGGGAGGCAGAACTCTCTTTTTTATTTACTTTTTTCCCTTTCTATGTTCATATTCCACACATTATCCACACACACAAGAACACATCATAAGTGTATGTTGGGCAGAGATATTGCCTTGCATATTCTTGCAGGTTTTTGAATAGCATCCTTGTAACTCATATAAAGGTAAGTAAATCCTCTTTGAAGCCTGAACAAATCTTTCTGCTTATGACAGTTTTTTGATTGACTCCATCTAAGTAGTTTATACTGCAGTGATGGAACCTCAGATGAAATCTTACAACACATGACCTGGTGTCTCGTTTTACTCACTTGAAGATGAATGAATTCAGAAACTCAGTTCTCACAGCTCTTGTAGCTAAGCTGCAGCCAATTTGCATTTTGTTTTCAGAAATAAACCTAGTTATTGAACACTTACAGGTAAACTTACTGATAAGTTGTTAAATAATATTTAGATGAGGTTTTTAGTTATAATTTTTAAACACTGAGGGAACACCAGCTGCTCTAAATTGTTGTCCATTGTTGTAGCACATAGTAGACATACCAGGTATGTGTTAACAACATTTACTCACATGAAATGTTTAAATAGTTATAATTTTCCCCCTCTGTATTTTGCTCCTTAGGCCCTGTATCTATTTTATAGTGAAGTCCCTTAAAGTACATATTTTGACTTACTTGCATTTTTCTAAAAAACCCCTTTTTTTTTTTTGTCAGAAACAGGAGTATTTTAAATACAACTAAAATTAGGAGAGAAAGACATAAATGGAACTATAAGGGCTTATTTTACATGTCACATTTTTATGACACTTTCTATTCAGTACAATTACAGGTGTCTGTAGAAACATCTCACTTAAAATGTCCTTACTGCTGATGCATTTGACTTTTTTCCCAGGAGACAGGAATACAGGTTTTGAGGCAGAGAGCTTAAAGGGTGTTTTAAGAGGAGTTGCTCTAAAGTTTTACCACACTGAAGGTTTTGCAGTTCTAACCAATTTCAGTAGAAAATGGATTCCTGTAGCTGAAGAGTTAAATTAGTTCCAAAATACAAGTAAATACCAGTAACAAATAGAGAACAGCCTAGTTTTTGTTACAAAGAACTCTCATATCAAATGCAAAGAAGAACTTCAGATTGCTTTTATTAAGGTAAGTTGTACTGATCTGTGGGGATTCTGTGCCATTCCTAACTGCCCAGGTAAATTGTTTGTGCATTTGTGAAAAAGTGTCCTGTTTTTGATGGATGAGTGTGATCTGTAATCTCCCTGAGAAGCTGCCTTGCACCATCTGCAAGAGCATTCCACCAGATTTTACTGATTTAACATTTTTGTGCTGTTTGAAACCTACAGGTTATAATGTTAGGGAAATCCATGAGAGTCCTCTCACTTCAGGTATCTAAAAGTGAGAAAGAACTCTTCAGTCTGAGCTAGTCTGTCAAGAAAAAAACATGTTTATTGGACCAAACATATGATCTATTTTAGACACAAATCTTAGAGGTCCACGTTACAATGGAAATCCTCAGTTTGTCATGTGAGCGAGTGTTAGTGATCACCATTCACGTCATATCAGAGGAGATGGACAAAGCAAAACACTCCTTTTTCTAGGAAGATCCTTGAGGTATTTGTGAGGAACCATCTGCAGGCATTCTGCAACCTGTTGATTTTGCTAGCAGACTGACATCTTAAAATAATAGGAAGTGTTACCGGAGAAGGAGAAGCTTAAAGCATAATACAAACACCTTATTTCACAAAGGAGCCATAAAAGTAGTTTGTGTCCACTGTGTGTTGGACTCTGCTGAGAGCTTTTATGTCATGTGTTGCATTTATTACAAAATCTTTGTTGCACTCACTGCTGCCCAGTGGAAAGGCAGTAAAGGAACACTTCAGATATTTGCTGGTGCAGGTGTCAGTGGCATCAGTGTATGTGTCTGCAGCACCTGAACTCAGGTTGTCACTTTGACAGAGCAGCAATTGGAAGAGACTTTTTGTCCTGTATTCTTGCTGTTAATGGTCAAACAGAAGTCAGCAGCAAATGTATCCAGAGTTTTGAAATAGGAAATTAATCCAAAAGGAGGGGAAGGAGGGTAAATATTAGCAATAACTCAGTTATTAAACTACCCAGTCATATGTATGGCAAGTACTCATCAGTGCTTCAAAGCTTTTTTGAAGTTCACCTGACTTACTAGGCTTAAAAGAAATACATGAACTGATAAATTGCTCAATTCAGGTTCTAAATCTGCTTAAACATCTTAACTGCTTTGATTGAGAAAAGCAACTCAGCAGGTAGGAGAGTGAGAAGAGTTTATTAGATGGAAAACAAAACACAACCTAAATATTAAATATGCTTCTTACTATTGTTCTTACGGTAGAACTTCAGACTAAAGAGCACTTGTCACACCAAACCTCTAAATTTCTGCAGGCAGATCAATAGTGTGATTTCATAGTGATCTGTTACAATACCTTGTCGGGGGCCAAGTGCTTCACAGAAGTCATTAATGAGTGGGACTTGGAAGGGGAAGTGTTTCCTTCAGAGAAAACGACAGCGTTTGTGGTTCTGCTCCTGCTTTCCAGCAGGGAATTACGGAGAGACAACGCTGCCACCTCCTGGAAGTGGGAGCCCTGGCTCCGGTGATACAGATTTCCTTTTCTTAACCCTTTTCACTCTTGTTCATTTCTTCTGCAGCTGAACTCTTCTTCACCCAGGAGCTATTCACAAGGTGAATAGAGTTTGCTTCTATAGTTAAAGATCTCAGATGCAAAGGGTGCTTGGACCGTTTGTTCCTATACACCTCTAACCAAGTATGGAGACTGTCTAAAAGGAATGCAGTGATACTGGGAGCCTCCTGGCAGAAAATGTGATGTGCCTGTCAGGATGCCAGGGTTGTAGTGTGCACAGTTTGTATGCTTGTGTCTTTCTGCTTTCTGTAGTAAGAGCACAAAGGCAGGAAAGAAAGACAATACACCACTCTAAAGTGAGGAGGGGGAACATAGAATACACTGAAGACAGGAGTTACAGCTCAGGAGGTAAAAGTGATGTAGGGAGCTGTTAATACTGTTGTGAAGAGAAAAAGTGAGGCCTTGCCTGCACACAGGCTGGTCCCAATTTAATGCTGCTCTTCAGGCAAGATTGTGCCAGCTGAAGTTGTGACTCAGTTGAGTGCAGAGGATGTGGATATACTGCTGTTGATTTAGCTTAACTGTTAAAATATATTTTACTGAAACTTTGCTGCTTAAGCTGTACATACACTTGTCTGCAGGGACTGATTGTAGCTAAGCTGGATGCCTCTGGGGTGAGTGCTTCCCCCCAGGAAAAACTAGCCTGTGCCAAGTTCTATACTGCTACAGCTGAACTAGCTCTAGCATCTGAATTAACTCCTAGAAAGCCAAAGTGTCTTTGCTTAATGCTATGCTCTGCAATGTAGGCCCTTGCTGAGAGGCACTCATGATTGAGTAGTACAGGGAAATAAAAAAGAATCCTTTTGTTACTGGCCATTTTGTGGGACATGTGGCTGCTGTGTGTGTGGGTCTGGCCTAAACATTTGTAAATAGAGGAGTTTTCGGAAAGGTTGCTGACAGACAATCAGCATACCTGAGATGAGTCTGCCAGAACTTCTGAGAAATTCATGCTGGAGATCTTCTGGCTTTGGAAGTATTAAGTACAGGAGTGGCTGGTGTAACACTGCAGCTTCAGTGCTGAACTCCCATCGTGAGACTGGCCCAGGGGCTGTGCTGGCCCAGGGGCTGGCACAAGACCTGAGCCCTGCCTGTGCAGTGAGGCAGACTGAATCCAACATCCCCTGGGACCCAGCCAGTTAAAAGGAGCAGTGGGATCCTTGGGGAGCCACTATCGTCTCCTGCCTGTGACCTACTGGAGCTCCCCTTCTCTGCTCTACAAGGTATGTTACACCTGCCCTGTGGCTGTTTAGCCATGTGAAGATTTTGCCCCATCTCTTAAGTTAGGAAGGCTGGTGCCTGCCCCTGGCATGCAGCTGTTTTGCCTCTCAAGCACCCAACACCCCTCAGGCACTGGGAGGCAGCAGGGCAGAACTCCTGCCATCAGGGGTGCTTGGCCTCAGTGTGAGGAACCATTGCTGAGGGGAAGGGTTGGGGGGCAGAAACCTGCTACCAGTTACAGAGGCACTTAGCACATGAGGGTGGTTTATCTTGTCATCAACACTGAAAGTGATGAAAGTTTGATTAAAAGTACTCACCACCCTCTTGCTGTTTTGCTTTCTTTTACTAATTTTACTGTAGTTCATTGAACTTGCTCACTTGACTGCATAGTCAGTAGAAAAGATCTTTGCTAGTCCCCAAATAAAAGGGTTTTTTTGAGGCGATCACATGCACTTTGAGTCAAGTTCGCTGCTGATATGCTGTGTCTGATCTGTGCTGAACTTGGAACCTGAAGATGGCCTGTCCCTGAAGGAGTGATGATGCCAATTCATGAACAGTCTGGAAAATAAGAAGCCCTTTTTTTGCAGCAGATAGTGCCTCTCTCTCAGGATGGGGGGAGTAGGGAAGATGCAGTTTACTAATGGAGATCAGATCATTAATGTTACATAGGCTGAATAAAGCTTGTGTGTGAAAGCTACAGATTTGCATGGGCTCAGAGCTACAGGTTGACTTGAATGCAAGGAAATCCCCACCAGAGTCTCCTAAATTAACTTTAAGGACAGGTTAGCTTCTTTGTGTGCCTAAATGTAAAGGTTTGGCACACAGGCACTTCACTGTGGTGTGGGTTAGAACTGATGGAGGCTGCAGCAGGGCAGGCAGCACACCTCAGCCACTAGTGTTCAATAAAGGTTGATTTGATCTTGAAAGTGGAAGCAAACATGTTCTGTGGGCAGTTACCAGTGAAAACTAACACTGAAACCGATTTAAGAGCAGCTCACCACTTCTGAATTAGAACTAGTCCTGTTATCTTTGAGGGAAATGAGGGAAAGGTCCAGCAAAAGCAGGTGCGAGGAAAGCAGTGCACAGCCACGGAGCTGCAGCGGTTCCAGAGCTCCTCACCTGCAGAGCCGCGGGCTCAGTGCCACCAGAGGGTGCTTCAGGGGCAGCCCCCTTCCGCAGGCACAGCTGGCACTGGGGGACGGCTCGGCACGGGTAAGTAGCTTCCCCTTGGGGAGTGCTTTGGGACTGGCAGCTAAAGCACCAGCTCACCCGTGTCTCTTGTTCAGGTTTTGAAGTTGCATAATGCATCAAAGGATTTCACTTCGGAGGAACTCGGGGATTGCAGTTCAGTATCAGCCACTGCATCGGGGTTGGAGGGGTTTGGTTGAGTTCTGCTCTGTTCAGGTTATTTCTGTCACGACATGCAGGAAGGTGATGCTACGGCCGCGTTGGACGAGTCTGCCTGGGCCATAGGCTGAGTGGCAGAGGGAAGCTGTTGGAACACCACCCGTTGTAGGACTGAGAAATCCTGCCCGTCCTCTGCTTCAGCATTTTACGGAGGGGGAAAATGCAGTTCTTACGTTCTCAGATACTGGCAAATGGGGGTGAAGTGTTCCATCTTCTCTAGGCCAGGAGCCTGTGCTGCTGTGCCGTGCAGGGTGCCAGGATGGGCTGCCCTCACCTGCAGGGACAGGAACAGCCTCTGCAGCCACCTGCGACAGCCAGAGGAGCTGCAGGACCGAGCAGGACTCCACGGGCCCAGGGCACAGCCCAAGTGTGTGACACCCGAAACGCTGGCAGGGCTCTGGTGATTCCTCGACGCGATTGTCTCTGGCTGGGCTGTGCACACCTGCCTTCCCTGCAGCTGGTTTAGCTGTGTAAGGGCTGCTGCCTCTGTAGGGATCAGCTCTTCTCACAGTACAGAATTGCTCAGCTCTGTGCAGCCTTTGCACAAGCTGTGTAAATGCTAACAGGTATTTTGGGGTCTATAACAACTGCAAAGCTGCACTAGTGTGAATTTTCCTCTGTCTTAAGGACGTAAAAATCCTTCAAGGTGTACATGAGCCACTTTTGAACAGGTGGATCACAAGTACCTGTTCTCTGCTTCTTAAGTTTCAGCATTCATACTGTGGATTTTTAAAAATTAATTTTTGTTACAGAAAAATGTTAATTGCCAGCTTTCTTACTGTTGGTGCCACACAAACTTGTATGCTGTGCATCAGACTGAAAGTTGGTTGTGGGGGTTGGGTTTTGTTTTTCCGTAAAACTCTCCATTTTAGTGGCACACAGGTCTGAAAAGGAGCAGTAAAATCCACACATCCTTGGGCAGCCTCCGTGCAGGGTTATATCTCCTCAAGTGCTGAGTGCCCCAGGTCCTGCTCCCTTGGGCTTGAGCTGCCACTACGGAAAGTTGTGTGTGATCTGGACATGACACAGCTCCTCACACACAGCCTGGAGGAGTTTTATCCTGGGGGGAAGAAAGAAAAGGAGACTAATGTAGATGGAAGAGAGCACAGGGAAACTGTAGACACCACCAGATAGTAGACCCCAGAGGCACTGCTCCTGGTACATGAATAGGCTTATGCCAAGTTCTTAATTCTGTAGGGAGACTTCTGTAATTAGTGCTCTGTAACAAACAAACAGCTTGCATGGCTGCAGGATATATTTCACAGAAGTCTTCAGTGCTCTGTACTAGTAGCTGTGATGCCTTTTTGTAAATTTAAAACACACAAAAAACCAGCCTTAGCAGAGTCATTGTGAAATGGGTTTTTCACAGAACTGCCTGTGGTTTATCTACACAGTGTCGGTCAGAGCCAGAAATTAGAGACCTTTAAAGAGCTGTTACTTGAATAATTTTTAAATTATTCAAAGAAAAGGAGTAGCACGTTTCTTCTGGTAGTTAAAAATTGGGAAAACTACATAATGTCTCCAGTACAAAAGCTCATCACAAGTGAGATAGTTTAAATAGAAACAAGGAGTAGTGGGGGATAGTTTCTGAAGTGGCTTTCAAAAGCTGCTGCCACACAAAGGTTGAGTGGAGAGGGAAAGGGGAAAGAACCAGAATAGGCTTGAATGCTGTACAGAAACATTTCTAAGAGATCAACGGAGGAGCAAAGTTTCCTTTGCATAACTGAGATGCTGGTGGTGTAAAACTAACCTCTGGGTGTAGGTGAGGGACTGCGACAGGAGTGTAGCCTGCAAAGCTAAACAGCTCTACACTGGGAATCCTGCTTACATTGGGCTGCTGCAACCTCCTGGCAGTGCTGAGACATCGTGTTGAGATGGTCACGAGTGAAGTACCTGTCACTGTCAGGCTCGTCTGTAACAGCAGGTCATGTGGCAGTTCTGTCCTGCTCCTGCACAAGTTTCTTTCTTAGCTGTGTGTTGTCATGTCTGGCTTAGCTGCACGGGGAATTTCCTCAGGGGAGGGTTTTTGTGTCTGTTGACATCTAGTGGGAGAGATTCTAGTTCTGTCTGTAGTGAACATACCATAGTAATGCTGTTTCTTAAGCCTGGGAGGAATGTGCTCTTTCTGCTGGAGGATTTGTTGAGTTTCACCCTGAGAATGAGCTGGCTCATTGGCTCCAACTGGACCTCAGTCTCTTTACTCTCCAGTCAGTAGGGATCCTGTTGCTGTCCTAACCAGTGACCCATGGGACAAATAGGAAGGAATGTTTTTGTTTGGTTTAAGTAGTGTTTCTAACCTCAAGCCAGGGAGATTCACCTGTGTGTTTAAAAGTGCTGAATAGAAGAGCCACTTAATGCCTGATTCTGGCACTAATTGCCTGTGTGAAACTCCCTGTTATTCTGTTAGGCAGGATAGGCTGATGGTCAGTGTTTATCTCATCCTTTGATTTTAAATTTAAGAGCATTTATGGTAGGTGTGCTGAAGCTGCTGATGAGTAGGACCAAACCCACCATGGTATAAAATAGTGACCAGTGTGTCCAGTAGCATTGGCTGTGCCTTCTCCTCAAGCTGCTCTTGGACTGCACAGCTGAGCACTTGGAAGTCATGGCATGAGGGAACACCTGGGCCATGATATGTCCCATCCATTTGCTGAGTGACTCTGGTGTCTGTGCAGAAGTTAAATTCCACATGTGTTGGCATTCTGCTCTCTGAAAAGACTACATATTTCTGTTAGTACTTCCAAACATACACCTGCCATGTTCCCGTATGTGTCAGAAGGTGCTGGAAGCTTTGGGGTGTGCTCATGTTGTGGATAGGTCAGTTGGAGAGCTGTCACCCGAAGAGGCAATCCTGCTCCTTCCTCACCCTCTGCTGGGTGCTCCTGGCCGTTGGAACCAAGACCCATGGAACAACCAGTGAGTTGCTTCAGCTGAATCATGTGGCAGCATGTTGGTCTTGTCACTGAAAACCCAACTGGTAGAATAAAAGATGCTTCTGTGTAGAATCACAGAATGATTTTGATGGGGTTGGAAGGAACCTTAAAGATCATCTTGTTCCAAACCTCTGCCATGGGCAGGGGCACCTTTCACTAGAGCAGGTTGCTCAATACTCTCATCTCCTTGGACCTTACAGATTCTGCTGACCTTCAACCCTGGGAACTTCAATCTACCTTTTTATCAGTATCTTTCATTAATTTATTTTACAAGTCCATATTCTTACTGTGATTTAGCTGGTTTTTATCAGAAGGGTGTGTGGTGTGGGTACAGTTCTCACACATACATCATCTGATGGATTCAAAACATCTTGATTCTGTTCCTTTTAGTTTTATCAGTGTAGTTTTTGTTAACTAGTTTGAACTAATCATTAAAAAGACAATGGAGAGAGGATTAAGTACAAATTTAGAGTTTCATATCTTGTACCAAACCAACTAAACATATTAGTGCTGAGAACTGAATTTGCTGTTGTTGCTTTGAAAGCCAAGCTGTGCTGTCCTGCCTCTGTGCTAAGTCACAGAATGTGCTGCTGTCCTGCCTGCCTGAAAAGGGGCTGTTCTGTGCAGAAGGTAAAAAATAAACTGGGAAAAGGGAATGGAAGCAGAGTAATTCCTGCAGCATTATCAGTGCACACATTATGGATATTCACCTCTCTGTTCAAGACCGAACTCAAAATAGTTTGGCTCATTACCTCTCAGGTTCTGGGGCCTGAATTTGAACAAACAAGGTCAGCAATAGTTCCTGATCCCCTTCCTCCCTCCTGGGATTGCCAGAGTCTTCCTGAGAGCTGGAATAGTGTTAGTAGGTTAGGGGAGAGGGGGATTTAAGGAGAGACACTGGGTCAGTCAGACAGGATCCAAGGCCTGTCCCTGGGGAAAGCTCTGGGAGTAGTGTGAGGGTAATGATTGTAATCTATAGCAGAATCATCACACCCTACGAAATGATTTAATATACTGTGACAGCAGGTTTTGTTTTACTCCTCAAGTAGTTAAATCTTACACAGAAAAAAATTCCTGAATTGTAAAATACCTGTTGAGAAAAAAGCAGGATAAAGATGCAGTGTTTCTGGATCTTCTGGTTTCACCTTGTGTTCCAGGAGAAGTTCAGCACCACAACCTTGTGCTTCACCTTACAAAAGGTCAAGTCCAGGGTTGTGTCTTGGTTTATCTGCCACTGGTGCCTGTGGTGCAGCCACCAGCAGCGAGAGGCAGTTCCAGGGCTGGGGGTTGGGAGGGTCTTTGCTGGAAGCCTGTGCTGGTGTCCAGGGATAGCTGAGCTTTAGGTATGGAGAAAGGTTGCAAGGCTATTTCCTCCTGAAATGAGGTAGTATCCATCCCATGTCTCTTAAGCATTCCAAATCTTTCCCAGTTTGAGGGATGATTCCAATGGAAGCTTATGCATCAGTGTATGGTTTCCTAAACCAGACCCCACAGGAAGGCTTTGTCCCCTTCAAATCCCTCAGAATGGTTGGACAGTTTAGACCCTTCCTAGGGTTTCTGCTCTCATTAGAGCAGACGTGGAAGGTGAGGAGGGACCAGTTGGTCCTTGGTAGAGTTACTGGAAGTTAAACTCCTTGATCTTGCCCAGGGAGTGTCCTGCGTTTGCAGCTAGGGCTTGTGGGCTAATTCACCTGCAAACCTTCTACAAGGTTTGAAGCAGTTGTATTTCAGGAGTTGTTTTTTGGTAGTTTCCCTCAGAATCCATCCTTGTTTGACCTCTCAGGATCTGTGTGCTGGTGCTTGCCTGGTGTGCTGTCTTGTCAATGATGTGTTGTTTGCTGGGCTGCGTGTGGTTTTGGTTTGGGCTTTTTTTGCTGTGCTGGATTGTTCCTGTCAGTGCTGGAAGGTGAACAGATGAAATGCAATTTAAAGACTTGCTTTATTCTAAAGCCCTGTGCAAATGTATCTTCAGCAGGTGTGAAAACTGGAGCTTTGACTTGGAGTCTGTAATTTTTCTTATGTATGATGTGTATCAATTATTCTAGTAACATTGGAAGCACAGTGTTAAAATGGAAAATCTGAATATTGTGAATGGAGTGGTTTGAGAATGGTGGGAATTAGGTGGCCTGAGCAGCACTGTTAATGTTTAAATATTCTGTATAGCTAGGAACTGAATCATGTTAAACTTTAGTAATACTAAACATAAGGTAATATGGATGCAGTTTCAAATTAATCAGGTGAGACTAATAAACTGGCTCTGTAAGGTGCAATGAGAATTTTTCTGTTTAAATGTAGAATGTGGGTTATATTGCCTTATTTTGGATATGTGTGACTTTGGGTTGGTTTTGAAACTTAACCATGAAATTCCACTCAGCAGTCTTTGAAGGTGGTGCCTTTTTTCCCCCCATTTTTATTGAAAACAAAAAAAAAATCCTATGTCAATTTCTGCATGGGTTTTAAAATGACTTTTAACAAGACTAGTGAGAATAAATAGCTTAACTTGCCTGTCTGGTACTTACTCTTTGGAAATGACATTTCACAGCCCTTTCTTTATAGGTTGGTACCTGATCTTCATGAATAGGAAGTGATAAAGTTAAGCCTTTAATATTGTGGGTTTTTTCTCTGTTTTAACAGCTCAAAGGGAAGAGAAAAGGAGTGAAGATAGAGCAGAGTCCACATCAGCATCGAAGAAGACTGTTGTGTCTATAGCAGAGAAACAATCATCTCTCAGCAAAAATCTGCCTTCAAAGAAGTCTCCAGCCTACCCTAACACGTCCCTAACTAAACCACCACTGAAACCTTCTGCTGGAAGTTTCAAAGGTGTCATTCCCAAGAAACCTTGGCATTCATCAGGCAGTGTTCCTTCCAAACAGTCACCTCTCTCTCATGGCTCATCAGTCTCCAAAAAACCAGCTCCATCATCCAGTTTGGGTGGAGGACTCAAAAAGCCTTCACTGCCTTCCATGTCTACTGCAGCTGGAAGTAGCCAAGCCAAAGCATCAGCCAATCCTATCCAGTCACAGCCCAACTCTCAGATTCGACAAAATATTCGACGATCCCTGAAAGAAATTTTATGGAAGAGGTGGGAATTCACTTATTTTATATAGGAAACTACAACTGCAAGTAAATGTTTAGCCTGCAGAGTTTTGTTTATGTCTTGATAAGGAATTTCATGGGGTTGAATTCATGCTGCAAATTGCTACAAGTACAATTGGCATTTCAGGTTTATATTAGAAATAAAAATTCCTGGTATAAAATAAATGTGTATGCGAAAAAGCCTTTAAAAAAAGGAACCTCACTGTTCCTTGTATATTGAGGCAATTACAGTTGAGGAATTGAATTACAGCATAGAAGCTTTTATACTGCAGGTGCTCTGAGTTTTAAAGTCTGGTGATAGCAATGTTGGAGATGTAGTGTTGTAGGGAACATAGTACAAGAAATACTATAGTGAAAGGTTAGAGGCTCATTGAAGGAGATATTCCCTCATAAAAATCAACAAGAAATTCTGGTCAGTGGAGAACTGTCACTTAGGAAACAAAAAAAACCCAAACACACAAAAAAGGTAGATTTCCCCATGATTATTGTTAAAACTAATGCCAACCATCGAGACTTATCCTAAAGAACTGCCCTCTGGGATTGTCTCTGAAATGGAAATGCTGATCTCAGTGGAGAATCTAGGACTGAAACTCAAGTGCTTGGGCTCCCTGTGTCACTCTGGGCAGAGAAACTCCTCTCCTGACTGCAGGGCCTCTAGCAGGAGGACAGGCTGACAGATTTCCCAAAGGCTCTGTCTTCCCTGGCCATCTGTGGGCAGTAATGAAAGTTTGCCTGAGTTCAGGGTCCTGAGGTAGACTTTGGCTTTGGGGTGTCATTTAAAGTCTTGAACCCTCCCTGGATGAGGAGCAGCTGAGGTCAGCTCTGAGCAGTTGGGTTTTATGAATGCTGCCTGATCATTCCCACCTGACATAACCACATGTGCCTGTTCTTGTTTTCAACAGAGTCAATGACAGTGATGACCTGGTCATGACAGAGAGTGAAGTAGGGAAAATAGCACTTAATATTGAAAAGGAGATGTTTAATTTGTTCCAAGTTACAGACACCAGATACAAGAGTAAATACCGGAGCATCATGTTCAATCTCAAGGACCCCAAAAACCAGGTTTGGAGTTTTCTTAAGCAATCAGCTTATACAGAAATGTACTTTTGGGCTTTGATGCTGTCAGACTCTACCCTCAGCATTAAGAGTTTCAATAGAGATTTATGAATTAAACTCTTATGATAAAGCCATTCAAACATTTTTAACTATTTTAATCCAAGTAGGAGCTCAAACTTACTTTAGTTGGTCATGTGTATTTATTGAGTTGGGCATTTTGGTGTGAAATATTTGTTTACAGAATGTCTTTCTTAAAATAAATACAAGCATCTGTTTCTCTTGTGACATTCTGTAGTACATGTTGGATACATGATCATATCTGTGCTTTAAAAGAAGAAAACAGCTGGTGGTACAGATGAAAACATACACTAGAGAGCACTTGAAACTTCGTGTTTTGAATTTCCAGAACAGATCTGAAACAGGAGAGTGACTGTTCAGCCTCTGACATTGCTCTGACTACCACTATACTGGTAGTGAGGGTAATGAGGAAAATCTGTACCTGGTGTTTATTTCATCCTTATTTTCTGGTTGCTGCACCTTTCCAGATTTGTTTATAAGTAGCTGGTATTTTTAATAGAGAATTCAGAAACTGGAGGAGGTTTTGTATGTTAAGCACTGTTAGTCTTGTTAGGTACCTGAGCAGGTTCTCTTCAGCATGGCAACAGTCTCTTCTGTTTTCAGGGACTTTTCCATCGTGTCCTTCGTGAGGAAATCTCCCTGTCAAAACTAGTGAGAATGAAACCAGAAGAACTTTTATCTAAAGAACTCTCTGTGTGGAAAGAGAAACCAGCTAAAGCAGTAAGTAACATCATTTCCTCTATGTCCTAGATGCAAATTAAGAGCAAGTTTGCCAACTCTTACCACCATGCTATGTTATTGCACCATTTTCCTCTTAAAAAAATACTAATAACCCTCAGTTTCAGTATCATTTTTCTCTACCACATGTGCAATGATAATAAAATATGGAATAAAATATATGTATGGACTTCTTACCATCATGGTTTTGTCTCTTCCAGGTGATGGAGTCAAGAAGCAAAGCTCATGAAGTCAAGAAAACAGCTGTAAAACGGGAACATGTGCCAGTTGTCAATATGGAAGATTCTCCACCAGTGTCTGATTCTGATGTAAGTATGGGCTGCTGCTTCAGCATGAGGACATCAAGGAGGGGAAATGGCAGTTAGAACCTGAAATTTGCCATCAGAAGTGCAGATTGTTTCGCTGAGCTGTAGGGTCATCATTGCCTAGTGGGTGTGCTATGAGTTTTTTTTGTTCTAATGTGAAGGAGTGCAACAAGCAATGATAGGCATATTGTGCAGGCATTTCAAAAATGCTGTGTATTTTTCAGCCCTTGCTGTCAATTTACAGAGAAATCTTTTGTTTCTGAACATTAGCTCTACTTCAAAACAGCCTGGAATGAAATGAGGACAAATATCATTTGAGAACTCTATCTGACAATTTGTTTAACCAAAGCCTTTCATCTTCTCTCTTTTAAAGAAGTGAAGTTAATTAGCAGTTTCCAAAGCATCTTGTTATCAATGAAATTAATGCTCAACTGGAGTATTTTTGGTGTTTATTCATTTTTAGGAGCAGCAGGAGTCAGCCCGAACTGCCCCCAATTCAAACAGTGCTCCTGCTCTGGATGTTTTCAGCAGTATGTTGAAGGATACAACAAGTCAACATCGAGCCCATCTCTTTGACCTGAACTGCAAAATCTGTACAGGTATTTACAGTGCTGACCTTAGGCAAAGGAAAAAGGATTGTTACTTTAAGAGTCGTGCTTATTTATGTGGGTTTTTTTCTCCAAGCTATTTCATTGTTCAATAGTAATCGAAAGCTTTTGAAATGAATTTATAGGTCAGATTTCAGCATCTGAAGATGAGGCACCACCGAAGAAGATGAAGACAGGGAGTTCTGCTAAGAAGGCAGAGTCAAAATCAAAAGCAGAAGTTGAGCCCAAGTATGAAAGTTCTGCTCCAGCAGCAGAGCCTGACAAGGAGCAGGTCACTGAGGATGATGCAATGGATATTGATGTTGAACCAGCAGCAGAAACAGTTTCTCAGCCAAGCACAGAAATAACTTATGTTCCTACGAGCCAGAGTCATAACAGCACAGACTCTGCTGTACCTGAAGAGGTCTCTGTTTTTCCTGCCACTTGTGCTGGCCCAGTTGTCACAACTGTAACGGTTTCTGGCAGAGACCCCAGGACAGCCATGAGCAGCAACTCTGGCATGATGACGTCGGCTCTGCGTTCTGGGCCTGCAGCTGACAAAGTCTCAACAGGGGAAACCAAACAGGAAACTTCCAAACCAGTTATGACTGTCCCCAAATCCATATTGACAAAACCTTCCTCCTCACCAGATCCCAGATACCTGCCGGTCCATCAGTCACCCAACATCAAGTGCGTATATTTCACAGCCAGCCAAGCTGCCAAATCTCTCCTGTGCTTCTCTTCAGGGTCCCATTTCTGTTCTCCTGTCCTATTACCTTTCCCTCAATTAAAAGGCATGTTCAGGTTTAAAGTTCAGGTAGCCTGATTGACATTTTTAATTTACTGTCTCTCCTCATTTGCTTTCTCTAGCTGATTAATTTTTCAGAGCATCAGTGTATATAATAGCAAAGGTTTCTGATCAATAAAACTTGAGGTATTCTGCAGACTTAGAAGTCTGCAGGTACATGGATACAGAGAAAGATAGTGTATGGGAGAGATGGTTTAAAGGCATTCCCAGATTTTCATACTAGATTAAAAGACTATTGCAGCTGAATATCAATTAAAATTAAGCAGTTGATCAGCTTGAAAGGAAGTTAATTTCTTTCATATCCTGGGTACGTGCAGTAGTAAAAATAAATGCTGCAGAGTGTACTTTGCAGTTAAAATGTCTTTATTCATAGCAAATTCTCTTACCTAAGAATCTCTTTCAGATGGATGTTTGTTGACTTAATTAATGGGAAATCTGTCATACCAGTTAGTTTATGGAGTCAGGATCACAGCAGTTATGGTGCTAACTTAACTTTATAAAAGTCTTGTCTTTTGGCATCTCTTTGCTTGGTTACAGCTAATAACTATTTGCTGTTCACTAATACTAAGTTAGTAGAAAACATTAACAAAGCAGTTAGTAAAAATGTTGTCATTTGGTTAAAAGAAGTGTGTGATCAGCATGAGGAGGGAAGAAAAAGTAAAAGAGAAGGGCCCATCCTCATTTCCTTCTGTAACCTTTCTGTTTGGATCTGTTTTGCAGTGTTGCAGAGCCACGATCGCCTCAGGACAGTGACACTTCCCTCTTTCTCTCCCGTCTCAACACCATTTGGAAAGGATTCATTAACATGCAAAGTGTGGCCAAATTTGTCACTAAAGCATATCCAGTCTCCGGGTGCTTTGATTATCTTAGTGAGGTTAGCACTGACCTGTTGTGTGTTTGGAATTGCTGCAGATCCTGTTGCTGCAAAGACTTGGGGCACTGTGTGTTTATATCAGACATGGTAAATGGCATCCCTTCAGTACTAGGAAGAGTAGCTCAGGAGAAAACCCAACCTTTTAAAAATTCCTCATAAATTCGTGAAGAATTCTGACATCTTTGAGCATGTTTAGGATGTTAGGATCTAATATGGAGAAATGGCTTTATTTCAGCCTCATAGTTTTAGAGCCAGTGTGTTAAAGTGAAAGCCTTTTTCTCTTTTCAGGCTGGGTAAGTCACTGATGTGATCAATTGCACAACTTTGGCTGTTTGTGAACAATATCATCCTTTTAACTAATTTTCAAGTAGAACCAGTCAGATGATAACTGGTCTGGCAGGGTGTGCATTCACATGATGAGACAGCAGAAAGGTTTGCACTATAATAAGAAAGCTTTTCTTTCTCTGAAGAGCATTTTCTGCCACACTTGGGAGGTTTCAAACACAAATGTGTGGTTTAGTACTTACGTTAGTAGGGTTGATGCTGCTTTCAGGTATTGTTTTTGCTGAAATGAGGTTCACAGTCCTCGTGGCAGGAAGTTCACTAGAATTTGAGTGACTTGCAGTCACTGAAAGCATGGACAAAATCTGCCTCTCAGGTAGCAGCTTCCCTCTGAATGCCAATAATGGGCACACACAACCATTTGTGGTGTGGTTGCTCTCCCTGTTTGGGAGTGTGGTTCTGTTTCATGTATCCTCTTGGCTTTTGGGTCACATTAAACACCTCCAAACTTAGAAACAGCCAGTCTGAAACTAGAAAAGTGTGTGTGAAAGTTTACTGAAATGCAATAGGGCATTATCCCCTGGGCTGCTGGGATGGGGCAACCTGCACTGCTTTTTTTGGTTTGTTTTTTTTCTCATACTACCATGTAATACTTCTTGTTTAGGATTTACCAGATACAATTCATATTGGGGGGAGGATCTCACCGAAGACAGTCTGGGATTATGTTGGCAAACTCAAATCTTCGCTTTCTAAGGTATTCACTTAAACTCCTTTGCAAAACCCAGAAGAAATATACAGCAATTTAAAATGACAACTTGTTATCATAGAAGATAGTAAAGAGCAAATACTGACATAGATCAGACCTGGAAAACTACCAAAATCACATCTCTGAAACTTCTGTTTATTGAATATGTTTATTAGCTGCAGATCTGAATCAATCTCTCCTGCATAGTAGTTAAATCTTCATACTATTTATGAATTGAAATATTGAAGATTGAAATTCAAATTTTAAAGGAAAGGAACTTAATATATGTAAGAGATTTTAGTATTAAAATAGATTTTCGTATTAAAACCAGTTCAGAATTGAAAAAATGAGGCACAGGGTACAGAGATAATCATGAAACTAGGAATTTTCCACTTGTTTCTTATTAATTTGAGCCTCAGGATGTTTAGTTTGATGTTAGATACACAAATAATTTGTATTTCTGGAAATGGCAAACCTAACTCTGTCTTAAGGCTAGAGTGTTGCCCTGAGGGCATAGTTGGAATGATAAATGTGCAGTTTATTTTACCCTTGGAATTTGCCCTTTGCCATTTTATTTGCTGGTATGTTGCAGGTTGAATTTTTCCCACTTTGCTTTTCTATTCCAGGAATTGTGTTTGATTCGTTTCCATCCTGCAACAGAAGAAGAAGAAGTTGCCTATATCTCTCTCTACTCCTATTTTAGCAGTCGTGGTCGTTTTGGTGTTGTAGCTAATAACAACAGACATGTCAAGGATCTCTACCTGATCCCCCTGAGTTCTAAGGACCCAATTCCTTCCAAACTCTTGCCCTTTGAGGGACCAGGTAAGCACAAAACAGGGGAGGTTAAATGCTAGGTAAAATCACAAGGCAAAAGGCAATCTGAGAAAAGCTGTTGAATATTTAATGTAACCACTATTTAAATTTCTTAATATAAAACCAATTTTAAAGTATGTAAATAGGGAAAAGCTGGAAATCCAACTCTGCTCAAGATTAAATTGTCTGGAATTTACACAGTCTTTATAACAAGATGCTCATATGTGTTAGGAGAATCAGTTTACCTATAAAATCAAGGATATGAAACAACCAATATATTAAAAAAAACCACCAAAAATTCCTACCTTTTTGTCAGCAAACCCTAAATTCACAAACCTTAGACCCTTATAAGCTATTTACCAACACTTAACTCAAGCAGGAAACTTATCTGGCACAGAAGTCAAGAAATCAATGAAGACAAAGGTAACATTTCTGGTGATTTCAGTGCATTGTCACTGTCCATCCTGTGTTACTCTGGACCTGCAGTGTGGGGCACGAGGTGTTTGAAATGTTCCATTGGCTCAAACTCTAGGCAAATCACTGACTCCTGAAGATCAGTTCTTTGGGGGAGAAGAGATGTTCCTTAGGGTTAGCAGGTAGCAGACTGCAGTTGGCATAGGCAGGTTATATTCTAATCCTCTCTTTTGAGGTAAAATTACCTGTAGTAATGTTTGGTGAGTTCACTCCATGTTTGTGTGCCGAACATGGTGGCAGAAGAACTGAGAATGAATTCAACCAGGAAACACCTTTCTCTTATAAAATCTGAAGTAGTCTTCATCTGAGGATGGAGGAGGTGCTTGTGCTTACTTTCCAAAGCAGCATCTGGGGCTTTGTAGGAGATGACAGGCTGAAGAGCTGCAGGTTCCAGTGAAGGTAGTGCTGCATTGTCATGGCCATGGGTGGCACTGAACGGTAGGTATGAAACAACCAGCACACAGCAGCTGAGCTTGCTGGGAAGCTGATTGCTCTCTGCTTCTCAAAGACAAGTGTTGCACTAAAGTCAATAAAGCATTCTCAGAGCTTACATACAGGAGCAACAGAGGCTGGGACAGGTTTTCATGGCTTAGAACAACTGAAACATCGTTAGTTAAGTGCTCTCCCTTCCTCCATGAGGTGGCCAAGGGCACTTGCTCTGCATCCTCAGACAAGACTTTTCTCATGCACTCTGAGCCTGTTTAATCCATCATTGAACAGTGCACAGTCTGGGTCATTGGTTTTAGGCAACAGCTACAAAGGCAGGATTATTGCTGTTAGAAGTTACAGCAATGTAGCTTGGACTGTTGAATCTCAGCACCTCATAGTCTGTAGTTCTTGAAAGGCAGGCAAAAACTCTTACCCCCATTTCATAGCCAAGAAGTGAAAACACCAAGTACAGAATGCCTTGCACAGGGGTGTAGGCAGAGAGTCTTCACTCATGGACTCATTTTTCCAGGCAGAACAAAGGAATCACCCCCTTTTCTGGGCAGTAGCACAAGGATGGGATTGGCCATTGAACCAGCTGTAAATGTCTGCTGGGCTGGTAAATAACTTGTTTTAGGGGAGACATTTACCTAATTGTTTCCTCTTGCATTCCTGTGGAAATGCGAACTTTCTTTTTTACACTTCTTCTCTATTACAGGTTTCATTTCAAATGAAACTCTTAACCTTAGACTGGAGGTTGGCAAATGTAGGCAAACTTTACTATTAGTAGAGAAATCAGCAATGTCAGCCTGGTTTTGCTGTTTCAAGTGCAAAAGTTGCACAAAACTGGAGGTTGTTGCTCAGAACAAACACAGGTGTTCATGGAGGCAAATTTGAAGAGTCAGGTTTTCAAACTGGCAAATTTGATTGGGCCAAGTGG
The DNA here is from genome assembly GCF_000695815.1 of Acanthisitta chloris. Lineage (NCBI taxonomy): Eukaryota > Metazoa > Chordata > Aves > Passeriformes > Acanthisittidae > Acanthisitta > Acanthisitta chloris. Next base: position 39,211 of record NW_008688347.1, read on the forward strand.
ATTGGAGACTAGCAATAGAAACAAGATCCCAAGGGCAGGCAGGCCATGAGGTGTGGAGCAGTTCCACAGAAGACCCACTTAGAGTTCTGTCATTGATTTGCTCTTGTTGGACACTCCTGTGGCAGCTTTTGCCTCGCAGCTCTGTAAGTTGTGCTCGTGCTTTAAAACCAGATCAATCAGGTAAGCTGCTCTGGGTTTGTGTACGTATGAAAACCACAGCATGTAATTCACACTTTTTAATGACATATGATGGAATTTACTGTTTTTTCTTCCTTTCACAATCAATAAAAATATTTTGTGAAACGTGGTCATTGTCTCCTTAAATTCAATCGTGTGCCTGCCAGTAGAGTTTAGCAAGGCCTGGAAAAGCATTGCCTTTAGATGGTTTGATAGCTGTGACCTGAGGGGGGAGGAGGGAGAGGATAATCAAGCCCTGCCACTCCAGAAATCCTAGTTAGAAGGTATTCCAGCTGTATCAGCCAGTTCCATCAGGCACATATGGATTAGGAATTTCTCCTGTTTCCTGATGAACTGGATTTGGAACACAACTGAGGACTTCTGAACTGCACTAGTACCTAGAAGATCTACAGAAAACGTTGACATGGGTGGTTTGAAAGCAGAGGAAAATGGAAGGTTATCCTGATTTATATTTAATTAATCTCAGACATTTAATTACCAGATTTTATGTTCATGGACTCTTCTGCACAGGCTTTTTGCAGTGGTTTATTGTATGTGAATTCACTTCTGTTTCACATACACACTTTATTTTAGCACTTCCATCTGTAGATCTTAAAGCACTTTGTAAAAAATAGCATAATCAGGCTTAGTTACCAATAGAAAGTGATTTATTGAGGGATTTAGTGGTGACGTTGGGAACATAACTATATTATGTAGCTAAACTAAAGGAATTTTAATAACACAGACATATATCAGCTAAAGATTCCACAAATGCTGATACATCTTTTGGTAGTTTACAATGGGAGCTGTGGGTTTTCATAAAGTATGCAGGCGTGGAATCTCATGCTGTTAAATGCTCTTAAAAATTGCAACAAATGGACCAGAATTTGAACTGTTAGTGAAGTTCAATGTCTCTGTCTCAGCAGATAACATTAGGAAAAGCAGCAGCAGTAGAAGAATGTGGCACTATGAGCCTGATTTTCTGTGCCAGCCAGTTCCACTCAGCAAGGGAACCTGAGTGTGGAGCAGTGTCACAGTGCTGGGAGTGATCTGTGGCCTTCAATTAAGGGGACACAAATTTGATGGCATGATTAATCTGGACAAATATCTAATGGCATTGATAAAATCTTGTACTGGTCTCTGCAGTTTACAACTCACCATGACTTAGTCTGCTCCTGTGGGTCTGTCATGGGTGGGCAAAAGTGAAATGTGTCTTTAGCAGGACAAGTCACTTGTTACCAGCTGCTGGTGACAGGGAAAGATGTGGCCAATAAACACATAAATATGGTAAAATTGATCTAACGACCAAATGTATTTAAGGCTAAGAAAACCAAATCTTAATCCAGTACTAATATGTAGTAGCTCCTGTTTGAATGGCTTGAGTTGCAGGCTATAACTCAATAAAACCAGCACGGGGACTTCAATGCATAATAGGATAATAACTGTTATAAATAATTTAGCTTTGCAAGCTGCTAACTCTGCCAGCACAGCTTGCAGCACTTTGAAAGTGGTGTTTGTGAAAGGCAGTTGAGCAATAGTGGCAGATTGCAGCCAACATTTTCCTCGTTCCTAAAATTAGGCACTTCACCTATTTATGGACATTGAGCTAGAACAGGGCTGACCTTTGGAAGCTGCTCTGGCTCTCTCTCCATTCAAAGGAGCACTTACTGTTTGATCTCTTTGAACTGAGCTAATGTAGAAGTCAGGCAAAACTTATAATATTTGTGTAAAATTCCAGTGTCAAAATGTAAGATTTTAATGGATTTATTCTATAATTGCTACATTCTAAACAGAATAATTTATAACTAAGGGTATTCACTTACTGCTGGAATTCATTGCCTTGAATGTGTATTAAAATTTTACCCTCTTTTAATTAGTGACTTGATCTTTGACTCTTACAGAGACTCAAACCTGATTTCTCAGTAATTGCTGTTTATTAGATATCCTGCCTGGTGATTTTTGAAACATGTTTATTTCAGTTATTTGGTGATTGAGATTTGTTTTGACTAATTGCATAAATCACAAGTCTCTGCATGAAAGTCAATAACCAAAAGGTCAACAACAGAAGAACAACAAATGCCTACTGAGAGTTTTTGGGTGAACACCAGTTTGTGAGATTCTCTGTACTGGTCAACACTGACCAACTGGGGAGTTGTTATCCATTAACATAAATTTAGGATAACAGCTGATGTGGTTTTCTTAATAGAAGGTAAATTTAAGAGTCCCTATAGAACTTTGAATTGAGTTGTTTCAGCAGAGTAATGTATGTGTGATGTGGTTTGCTAATGGAATGTACCTGCTACTGGGAGGTTTGGGGGTTTTGTTGGTATCAAAAAGTTTTCAGTGCTAATAATTAGCTATTTAAAAATGGTTCCTTAATGAGCAGTTGGTTTAATAAGAACAAGGAACATATGTAGATACACATATGTCTAAATCTCTTCTGGGATCTCAAGTAGAAGGATCAAGATGGGTCAGAGCTCTCCTCTTGCCATTTGACCACAGTGAATATTAGCTAATATTTCACAGGATATTTTGTGTTTCTATGTTGCTGCTTCCCTGCTGGATGCAAACAACTGATGGCACATATGATGCAAAGACAGTGGTCCTCAAATGAGCACCTTTTAAAGGCCATGAAATCCAGAAGTTCAAAAAGCCTCTCTTAATGCAGATTTTCTACATTTGCTGCCAACTGTATGCAACTGTATCCCTGCCCTTTGTTCTGGCATGTTTATCTGCCACAAGTGCCAGTGGGCATTGTGCATGTAAGAGGAAGAAATACAGTAACACAAAACAGACCTACAGACCTTTGCATTCTTCCTTGTTATCAGAAACTTTCCTATCGTTTCTGAATGGACTTGGCCAAGGCTTCAAGTCTGAAGCTCTCACAGAGGAGCACACTATGGTTTTTACTTACCTAGAAAACCTGTGGCATCACACTGCATCTTGCAACTGAGCCTCTAGGACCACCTCACCCCTACACACTGCTGGCCCAGCCAAACTCACCTCCTGTGCCAGTTGGGTATGTCCTTGCTTCTGTGGCCCTTTAAAATAATGTCTAGCTGGAAAAAAAGCCAACAAACTGGGAGTAGTCTGCAGGCTTTAGCACTGTTTCCAAATGCAGTTTGTCTGATGTTATCTTTTTAGCCATTCCTGGTATTTGTTTAACTTGGAGACAGACAAAATATTTATAGACTGGTGTCAATGTAGGCTTTTAGCACAGATCATAACTCAATTACGATGTTTAGCCCAGGTTCTCTCACTTCTCAATATCTCTGTGTACAGTGTCTTTGCAGAGTATTGAAATGTAAATATTTGATTTTTTTTTTCAGGAGAGGTGGCAGTGCTTGAACAGCAGCAGAAACAATATAACAATACAGAAATATAAGCACTTTCTTTGGTTTGAACTTTTGCAGAGACACTCTAACAATGATATCTGATGTTGCAATCTTTTATTAAGATCAAGGAAGGGTTTTAAATTTTTTAAACTCATTATGTACAGGTATATAAAAATAAGCAAAGAAATGTAGATGCATATGCTTATGGACTAATGAAAATTGTCAATAGGTGGTCTAATAGAATGTAAAAAACCTGTTACCTTTGTGACTTTTGTAGCTGCCACAATATAAAATAATAGGTTTGTATTGAAAAGCATTGTTAAAAATCGTGAGTTTACATATGCAATCTCTGTGTTTCCTTTCAGGTCTTGAGTCATCTCGGCCAAATTTGATTCTTGGATTGGTTATCTGTCAGAAAGGCAAACGTCTTGCCAGTGGCATTGAGACAGAAAAGGTGGAGGAAAAGCGAAGCAGAATCCAAGCACATGAGGAACCTGAGCCGTCGCTGTTCTCCAAAGGACCTTCAGCAGCTTCGCAAGAGAAGAAAACTCCGAAATACACATTTTATTCAGGAGACTCTACTGTGAGTACAACACCACCTGGGTCTCCTCCTCCACCTCCACCCCCACTGCCTGTTCCAGAAACCTCAGCAGTTACACCTTCAGTACTAAAAATACTGTCATCCATTAAAAGTGGCCCCACCACCACTGTGACTCCACCGATTTCCACTGCGGCTCCTGCGAGCAGCACTGCCACCCAGTCATCCTCCTCAAAAACTGCCACACCTCTCGAGCACATCCTGCAGACCCTCTTTGGCAAGAAGAAAACCTTTGAGCCTCTTGCTAAGGATTCTGGAACTGTCCAGTCTTCAAATCAGGAAGGTCAAGCTGCTGCTGATGGTGGAATGTCAGCGGTCCCTCTGTTAGATCCCATTGTGCAGCAGTTCGGGCAGATGTCAAAAGACAGAGCTATAGAGGAGGAGGAGGATGACAGACCATATGATCCTGAGGAAGAATATGGTCCAGAGAAAGCCTTTGAAGTGCAGCCTGGTGAAAGTGAGAAACGATACAATGTGGAAAAGCCATCTAATGCAGCAGAACTAGAGGATGAGGCCTATGATCCAGAGGATGAAACTATCTTGGAAGAAGCGAAAGTTACCGTTGACGATTTACCCAACAAGATGTATACAGACACTAAAAGCACTTCTTCAGAAACATCTGCTTCATATGTGCCTGATTTATCTGCATCCTCGTCCTTGGTAGAACAGCAGAAAATGTTGGAAGAATTAAACAAACAAATAGAAGAACAGAAAAGACAACTAGAGGAACAAGAAGAAGCCCTCAGACAACAAAGAGCAGCTGTTGGTGTTTCAATGGCTCATTTTTCAGTGTCTGATGCTTTAATGTCACCACCACCAGCAAAACCTTCCCTAATAAAGACTGAATTATTCCATCAGGACCAGCAAGCTGCACAAAAAGTAGATTTACCTTCATCTTTAACTCAGCAAGCACAAGTTTTAAACCAGGGCTGTGACCCAAGGCAGAACAGAGACCCTCGACAGGCTCGAAGGATGGTGACAGAGACTAGTGACAATGTTGATTCTCAAATAAAGCCACAGGTGCTACAGAATGAGATACCCACAAGGGAAATTGTTCCAGCAAGCTTTCCAAATGCTTTGCAGGCTTCACTTGGTAAGGAAGAGAATACTTTAATTTCTGCTACTCAGCCTGGTTTTAGTGCAAATAATTGGGTTTCAAGTGAACAAGTTTCTACAGTGTCCCAGAAAGAGGCATCTAATAGCAAGTTTGAACACACCATTCAAGTTACTTTGGAAAATCTGAGTCAAACAGCTTCTGGAGAACCTTCTACATCCAAACCTATACGTAAAGTGCTGCTTCCAACACCTCCAAATGCATCTTTTCAGCCTAATTTCACCCCATCAAATGACAGCCCATCCCTACAAGATATGCATCAAGTCTCGTGGCCAAATGAGTCAACAGAAGCAATGGGAATGGATTCCTTTTCAAATACAGTGTTTCCTCCTCAGGAAAAAGCAGCTGGACACTTTGAACCAGAGATGGGTCTTCCATCAGTGCAATATGACGAACAAAGAAATCCTCAGCCTCATCAGTTCATAGAACAAACTGAACATCCACAAGTTCAGAGTGAGGATGGACCTCCCCCACAGCACTTTGAGGAAAACAGAGCATTTCCCATGTCTGGGCAGAAAGGAGGTCCTCCACAGACACTCATGCTCAATGCACCTGGAGGACCTCATGGACCTAATTTTAGAGGACCAGCCCCACAGTTCTCTGAAGACCATGGTTTTCCAAATAATGATGGTCAAAGAGGACCTCAGTCTGGAAGATTTGGAGGTCAAAAAGGTCCCCTTCCTTCCTTATTTTCTCCACAGCATGGACCCTCAGCTATGTTTGGTGATAACAGGGGTCCTGCCCCTTCCTATCACGGTGGTCCAAGAGGAATGTCACCATCTCATTTCGAAGATCATAGGGAGCCTCACATGGAACAAAGGGAATTCTCAGATTCCCAATATGATGAAATGATGGGGCCTCCAGGGCAGTTTGAAGGACCAGATTCACCTCAGTTTATGGGCAACAGAGGACCTTTTCCTTTTGGAGGTCAAAGACGACCCCCACCAGCTCATTTTAAAGGGCAGAGAGGAGGCCCTCAGTATGGAGGGCCAAGAGGTCCAGCCCCAAGTCATTTTGGGGGACCAAGAGGACCTCACCCCAATCAATTTGAAGGGCAGAGAGGTCCAGGTCCAAATCATATGTCTGGTCCGAGGGGACTTTTGCCACAGCCATATGAAGAGCGTAGAGGGAGCCCACCACCCAGGTTTTCCAACCAGAGAGGTCCAGGACCACATCAGTTTGGAGGACCGAGAGGAGCTGCACCTGCAATGTTTCCAGAAGAAGATGAACCTCCCCCTTCTAGATTTCATTTCCAGGGTCAGTCACCACAAGGTATGAAACCACCCCCGAGACCACTCCTGGACCTTCCAAGCCATCCACCAACCCACAGAAAAGATATGTGGGAGGAAGGTGGTCCATCTGCATCTCTTTCCAATATGTCTGGACAAGGATCTGAGTCAGAAGGACAGTGGTCCTCATCTGACTTCCGAGAAGGCAAAAATCCTGAATATAGAGGCCAGACATTTGAAGGGAGGCAGCGAGAGAGATATGAGGGAGGAAATAAAGACAAGGGTTTAGATCAGCCAGAGCCTCTGCAAGCAGATAATCGCCAAGGTAGAGCCTTCGAGGAGAGACGAAGGGATCGAGAACACGGCAGACCTTGGGAGAGAGATCGTGGCAGAAACTGGAACAGAGACAGGGACTGGGAGAGGCACCGAGACAAGGAGTGGGATAAAAATAGAGACAGGAACCTAAACAAAGATAGAGACAAGGATTCCGAGCGGGGTAAGGATTGGGAAAGAAGCAGAGACCGAGATAGAGGAAGAAACAGAGACAGAGACTCCTACAGAAGACGTGACAGAGAGCGATCCCGAAGCAGGGACAGGGACCGCGACAGAGACAAAGACAGGGACCGAGATCGGAGCAGGGAAAAGGAAAGAGATCGAGACAGGGATCGAGATCGCGATAAGGGAAGATCGCAAAGACAGGAGCAAGAGTAAGGAAATTGGCAAGGAGACGAAGCCAGAAACCCCCAAGGAAACTCAGAAACCGATGGAAACTGAAGCTTCATCTTCCAGCAATCAGTCATAGAAATATGGCAGATGCATCCCATAAACACTTTTACAACACAGCGAGGACTGAGCAACTTCTGTACATGCTGTATATATTCTCACCTTTCCAGAAATCCTGATGTAAAACTAGCCTTACACAATGTACGGACAGATTAGCAGTTTTGGAACAACTGTGAATTAAAATCGAATAGATGAAAAGCAAGAACATATTGGACTTTCACTTGCTGCATTTTGTGCATAATGTTTTTTCTTACAGAAATTCACAGCGTTACCTGTACTGAGATTTTGGGTTTTTTTCTACTTGCATCTTTATCTTAAAGTTTCCATTTACAGTACAGAAATGGGAAAAGTCTAAGAAGAGCATATTGCTTTTTAAGATTATAAAGTTATGTTTTCCAGTAACTTGAACTGTAATTTTATAAGAGAATTTAATCCAGACCTGAGGAGCCATACCTTTACATCTCATTTATGTGATATTTTGGTGTCAAAATTGTTCCTACAGCACACACTTTAAAAATGTTACTGTTGTGTTTCTTTTACAATGGAAGGGTCATGTTTAGCTAGGGAAAGGCTGCAGAAGGACAGTGTTAATAGTTACTTGTGACTGACAGAGGGTTTGAAAATGGATTTGCAAATGGATTTTACAAGCTTAACGTGCACTATCTTCCCTTTTATATACAGCTATTTTGGGTTTGGGATCCACCATTAAGTGTACAGCAAAGAAACAAACTACTGCTTAGGTTTTTTTTTTCATGAGGTTTTAAATATACCATTTTTACAAATGTCTTGTTAAAGAACATGTGAGAGTAGCACCTTTATAACCAGCACAACTTAGAAAAACATCACTTGTGTATTGGTAAAAAAAGCAAAGGCTACAAATGATATATTGATAAACCAAAGGAAGAAAATTTGGTTAAATAGGCCACAAAATCTGTTACTTGAACTGATTTAGTGGAGCATTTTTGGGTTTGGTTTGGCCGTGCAGAATTTTGCCACAGATATAAGAAATGTCCCAATTTGATTGAATTTTTCATTCGAAAAAGGTTTCACTCTTGAAAAATGAATGTTACTGTTCTTTTGTTAGACCCTGCTTAGGCTGGCAGTGTATATAAACTCTCCCCTGAAAAAGATCCAACTGCTTTAAGCTGGAAATTATGGTGGTACATCATCTTGTGATCCAAGGGGAACATTTTTCATGGTGAAATACACTGTGTTGCTACTCTTCATGCAGTCCTCAAGTACAGAATTCTCAAGTATGAAATAAAACCTCACTAATTTATTTGACAGTGTAAATTAACCATTGGGTAAATATTTTGCTCAAATAGTTTTGGAGAAATAGATTCCTGTAAACACTTTGCATCTTGAGGACTTCATTGCAGGTAGCTTGGAGTGCTTTGTGTTTCACCACAGTCACATTGGTGCATCCCTGAGGTCCTTGTACATCTAGGATCTGCTGGCTGAAATGATCTCTGAACCTCAGGGAAAACGGTAACATGCAAAGAAATGGTCTCAAATGCAAATGTCAACTACGGTGTAAGATTTTTCTTTTCTTAATGAGATGTTTCTAATTTAAAGACATACCTAAAAGTATGCAAAAAGTAAGTGTGTTTGTTTAGGTTTACTTGATAGAAGTTTCTGTAAATTGTATTTTATATGGCAAAATATATCACTGTACATTAAAACATGGGACTTCACAGGTTTTTGTTACTGTAAGTAGAATAAACATCTGCAGAGAGCTGTTGTCCATTTGTTAAATGTGTATGTGTATATTATTTTCTACATCTTCCTACTTCTCTCCAAACCACGAGACCCTCATGGCACATGGGTTTTGTTTCTTCATGGTGCAAGGGCAGATGTCATGTAAGGACATCACTACCAACTGCTATTCAATTGTGAGTCTTCTACAAAGTAGGCAAAAATCTGTGATGATGATTTTTCTCTCAGTGCTAAACCACCCCCTAATTTATTTTGAAGGTTTTTTTTTTTTTTTAATTTGAATTAGGAACTTTGTAATTTGTAGATTTTACTCAAGGAGAAAATCCAAGGAAAAGAAAAAATATTAACTAAGTCGGTTTTGAGCTTAAGAAAAACTCAGTTCACTTATTAATTCCTTGGCTTTACATTGTTATGAAACAGATGCTTTTCATCTTCTAGGAAACTCTATCACAGATCAGTTTGGGGAATCTACTCATGTTTTAGGAACAGTAAATGCATCTTCCCAAAGATCTAGCAGCAAAAAAAGTCAACAGCATAGATAGGCACTGGTGACTGATTCAAACCACAGCTTTATATGGTTTATAATGAGCTGGAGTTGGATTTTGCTGTGAGCTTCCTGTGCTCTTTGCTGTAGCAGGCACTAAATGCCAGGCTGAAACCAACATAGCAATTTAATTCCATTTACAGCGACTAAAAATGTGTCTGAATTATTGTCTTGCATTGCAGGAAAGAGGAAAACAATTCTCTGGCTTTGTCCAAACTTTTCATTTACATGAACTTACTGCATTTAGCTTTTGTCTATGGTTGTGCTAAGCTAAATCAAGTTTTGAGAAAGTATTTTGCTAAATCTGTTTCTGTAAAAGCCTCTGAAAGGTCTGTAACAATATAAGCAGGAATATTAAGATGTCTATAAAAGGCTGTAAAATTCCAACTGTGAGCATTGTAAAGGAGGATTAGAGGAGGAGGAAAGTGTGTATTGAGTTCGGTGTGAATGAAACTGCTTTTAACATTCCTTAAAATGCCAAAGTCACCAGTGATACCATTGGACTTTGGCTACACCTCATGGAATATGCTGCACCTGGACACAGAAATGTCGGTGTGTGCTGCCTTGATTGAATATTCAGCGAACAGATTTGGTTGGTTGGGTTTTTTTTAACCTCCTGCAGGGGGTAAAGATTTCAGAGAGTATTGAAATTGGTTTTTTATTCTGTCTATGACCTGCAGTAGCATTTTTGCGCCTTTCATGCCCTGGGTTGTTTCAAGAATGTGTGTTCTGTGATGAGCATCTGGTTCTGATACTGAAATGAGGTGATAACATCACTATACCAGTCCAGAACAGTGGAACTTTTTAAAGGCATTTTGGAACAGCTTTCTAGCAAAACCCCCCGCACACACTTTTTAAACACTGAGCTAAACACTTTAAACTACTAAAGACTTCATAATTTAGCAGCTTAATCTTGCAGCAGGAACCTCAGGGCTGTGCACTGTCCTGTGGGATGAGTCTGTGGAGCCTCC
>NW_008688348.1:0-7147 GCF_000695815.1 Acanthisitta chloris
GCGGACGTGCCGGTTCTGCTCACTTAAGGAGGAAACAGCGTCTGGCCGTGCGGCGGCGCGTGGGGCAGGTTAATGGGGCCTGAAGCAACTGCGGTCGTCTCGGCAGCCTGGAGTGCGGCGATGTACTGCTGAGGAACCCACTCTATTGCCTCGTTATTGACAGAATGTACTTTATTTCCCTTTCTGCAGTGGCAGACTAGGTGGCTTCGCGTTTTTCTTTGGCTTCTGTTCCCCGTGCTCGTTTCCTGTTTATACCTTTTGCTTTGACCAACCTGTTCCTCAGTGCTGCTGGAGAACTGTTGGACTAGCGAGGGAGGCCCTTGCAATCTCCTGCTGCCTCTCCCTGCAGGCATACGGCCTCCCGTGGTGAATGGCCCGATGCCAGCACGGCCGCTGGTCGCGCTGCTGGACGGACGGGACTGCACTGTGGAGATGCCCATCCTGAAGGATGTTGCTACAGTGGCATTTTGTGATGCTCAGTCAACTCAGGAAATCCATGAGAAGGTGGGCAAGGAAGCGTGCGAGCATTCAGACATGGAGCTCTGCCTCTTGGGCAGCCAGCCAGACGGTGATCTGTGCCGTTTTTTGTTGCAGGTGCTGAACGAGGCCGTGGGAGCACTGATGTACCACACCATTACCCTCTCCCGTCAGGATCTGGAGAAGTTCAAAGCCCTCAGGGTCATTGTGCGCATTGGCAGTGGCTATGACAACGTGGACATCAAGTCTGCTGCAGAGTTAGGTATGATGGCAGCGTTAGGTGCCTGTGGTGGTCACAGCTGGGTGTAGTTCTGCACATTATAGCTGACTGCATTTCAGAGCTGTCGTGTGGAAAGCTATGGAGCTCTCAGTACCAGGCATCGCTGGGACGCTGAGCACGGCAGGGCACATTGCTCTGCTCTGGATGGCTGTGCCTTTGTTGTTGGGTGGTAGTCAGAAACCTGAAGGTGGTGTCTAGGTAACTTCTGATGAGGTGACTTTGGGGGTTTTGTGAGCAAAGCACTGAGCAAACTCCAATGGCTGAAAGCTGCCTGCAAATGCTGGAAAGTCACTGTAAACGCGTGGCGAGTTCTGATAATGTGTATGCAGGTGGGCTCTGATTCAGCACTTTATTGGGGATCCCTTTAGAGCCCTAGGCATGTGAGCAGTCTCTGGATTGAGTGACAAAACCTGCTATTTATTAAATACACTGCAGTGAGACTTCTGGACCTTGTCATCTGTTAGGTGAGATGGATAACTTAAGTACCCTGCCCCTGCTTTTTCAAGGTTTGTCAGGGTTTGAAACCTTCCTTAATATCATTCGGGGCAGGTTAAGCTTAAATCAAATACAGCTGTATATAAAATTGAGTTAGGCATTTTAGTTTTCAGATCTGTAATAACAGAGGAATTTTAGGTAAATGAAGAGTGTGCATTTGGCTGGTCCTTGAATTGGGTCTAAAGAGCCTTCTCATCTGGGTGATTCAACAGAACAGGCTCAAGAGTGCTTGGCAAGGTCCTTGGCTTTCATCCAAACTTTGCATTTTTGGAACCTAATCCTGTTCTAGGGTTCTTTACTTAGTCACCGTCCATATATTTGATTCATTCAGATTCAAACTTTCCCTTTTCCCCTACTCCACACTCATTGATCAAGGTGAAATGAGTCAAAGTTCCTTCACCATCAGGCTGTTGCTTGCCCCTTCTAATGACCCCAGTGCTTGGCCAGCTATGCTTTTTCATGGACAATTAATGGTTATTTTCATGCTTAGCTGGGCCCTTAATTCATTCTGAGGTAGAAAACTGTTTCTCACATGTTCTGAGTTCTGAGACCAAAGAGCTGTTGTGTGTGTTTGTGTTCTCTTACATTTAGGCAATAATATTGCATGCCGACACAAACTTTTGTCTAGCTGTGTAACAGATGAATGCATGAGGTGTATCTTCTACATGTCCTGAATGAGACAGGAACCAGTGAGAGTAAGAGAAGCTGGGTTTTTCTGTCACCCCTCTCATGTCCTCTAAGCTATCTGTGTGGCACTATGGCACAATTGCAAATGATTTGGTAGAGAAAAGGAGTCAGATATCTGTGGCCATTAATCTTCAAGTTCTCATGTGTCTGAATTTAGCCAAATGTCTCCTCTGAACAGGATTACAAAACAGTAATGCCTTTGACCATTGCCTAGATTTTAGTCCTAGCTTTTAGCTAGGTGGTGGACTTTTGAGGCAGAAGAGTTGACTTGGTTTGGTGAGTGGCTAGGGTTATGTTTGGGAAGAGACCATTTTTTCATTAGTTATTGTATTTATTTCTTGGCTGGTTTGTCAAATGAAGGATAGCAGCAGTGAAAGGGCTTTGTTGCCAGTCCCCCCTTCTTAATTTCTTTCTAAAAGACTACTCAGGAGTAACCAGATTTTGCTATAGTGTTCCATCTTTCCCTTTCCTGGTAGTAATTTGTACTTCTAGGACTTTAACTCTCTTTGCATTAGTAATTTAACTGATAATTCTAGCCATGGGCTTTATGGCCCTTTGTGGTTGTGTGTTGTTCCAGAGTTAGTGTGTTACATGTTGTCACTTGTAAGTGTAACTTCAAATGTATTTGGACAGGCTCCTGTGGCTTTTCTCTGCGTTTAGTGAGTTAGTTACTTATTGTTGCTTCTAGGGAAGCTGATGCTTGCAGCGAGCATCTGGCCTGTGAGGCATGAAGGAGCTCAACCATCTGTCTTAATTCTACAGTCTGCCAGTTAATCTGCCAGGAGTGTCTGTGGAAGGAGAGCATCTTTTCGAGCACAGATCTCTTAAGACAGTCAGTTTCTTGCATCACTTGTATGACCCAGTTTTCTCATCTCAGCCTGTTTGTTTTTTTTTTCCAGAGAGTGTGTCAATGAAATGGATATTTATAAGGAAGGAATGGTATTGCCTCGGGGATTGAAAAGCTGACTGATCACATCTGTGTTGCTGTAGAATGAGCTTCTGAAATGAATCCTGTGTTTCTTTGCAGTAGTTCTGGAGTACTGAATTGTCTTTCAGGACTTGTGCCTAAAGAGCTTTATGTTGATTTAGCGTTGTGATGCTTAAAAAATCTTACATGACCTCTGTGGCTTTGTAGGCATTGCAGTTTGCAACATCCCTTCCTCCTCAGTAGAGGAGACTGCTGACTCCACCCTCTGCCACATCCTGAACCTCTATCGCCGTGTGACTTGGCTGCATCAGGCTCTGCGGGAAGGGAATCGAGCCTCGAGCGTCGAGCAGATCCGAGAGGTGGCTGGGGGCGCTGTGCGTATCCGTGGGGAGACTTTGGGCATCATTGGGCTAGGTAAGTGCTGGGAATTGTTAGGCTGATGAGAACTGTGAAGGTTTTTGGGACCTTGAGCCGTACGGTGAAAAAAGTGATACTTTTACGGCTGTTCTTTGTGAAACATACTGACTCCCAAGGAATGCTAGTGCCCTATTCTGTCATGCTGGATATCTTCAGGAGTTGGGTGTATGTCATGGGATTGGGGATTCTTTTTGTGTTTCAAATGGCTGGAAGAATTGGAACATTCATGCAGCTCTTCCTGGTGACTGTTTCCCTGTGTGCTAGGCTCTGTATCAGTAGCAAAGCCATCTGAAAGCTACCAGTTCCTTCTCTAAGTTCTCATAGGCAGATTATTACTGCCTCTGACTCAGGGTCCAGATTTGGTTTGAAAGCAGAGCTTGTTCTAGACTAAGCTCTGGCTATTGCATGGGGAAGGACTAGAATTAGCGACGTGGGATCAGCACTGAATAGCCTCCTCTGGATCCCTGTGGCAATCCAAGGGATTTCTGGGGCTGCATTACCTTGGGCCCTGGCAGTAAACTCCAGTGTAGGCTCCCAGTCTACCCCAGTATCTTGTCTTTAAAGTTTGTTTTACCTTTCCTTGATGATTGTGGGTTTTCTTTTGTGAAGGCCGAGTTGGACAGGCAGTGGCTCTGCGAGCCAAGTCCTTTGGCTTCAGCGTGATTTTCTATGATCCCTATCTGCCGGATGGAGTGGAGCGATCCTTGGGTTTACAACGAGTAGGAACCCTGCAGGATCTACTAATGCACAGCGATTGCATCACATTGCACTGCAGCCTGAATGAACATAACCATCACCTCATCAATGACTTCACTATTAAACAGGTGCAGCAGGAGCTTGATTTCCCCCACAGAGCACTGTGGAAATGAATGCAAACAGAAACTGCTGCTTTCACAGAGCTGAGAGCTTGTGAATCCTGCTGCCTCTGTAGCTGCCTTCTGCTGCCTTTGGAGGCTGGAAGCGTGTGGATTTGGGTGCCTGTGCTTTGTGCTCTATAAAATTTCATGTTAAGAGAAGAATAGGGTTGGCTCTTCTTGCCAAGTACTTTCATTTATAAAGAATATTTTGGGTGATTCAATAACTTCAAATTACCTATTCTACTGTGCTGGTTAGAGCTAAACATGGTGTGGCTGGGACTGTGTGTTTCTTTACACAGCTTTGCCAAGGCCTCTCTGCCCAAGCCCACTGCAAAGTCAGTCTCGGGCTATATGCAGTAATCTATGAATGCTTTCCAGTGCTTTTATGAGAGATATCTGGATGCTGTAGTCTAGTTTTGTATAGCTGGATACTTGATTCATGTCCTCTTTCTTTTTGAATGTAGTAGGATGAATATGGAGTGCAGAACTTGAGAGTTCCACTTTTTCCCTTGTTATCTTGCGGTTTTGTTTGTTCATTTTTAGAGCAAATTTCTCAAGCATTGCTTGCAGGCATTTCCCCTGTGGTTAGCTCTGCAGCGAGAGCACTCCTAGTTCGTCCAGGCCTCATCTAATCAGTGCACACTCCTGCTTATTTCCAGTAGACTTCCCAAGATTCACTTAGCTTCCATGAAAAGTCTATTCCTAATGCACTTAATGTTTTTCTTCTTCCAGATGCGCCAGGGCTGTTTCCTAGTGAACACAGCCCGGGGAGGGCTGGTAGATGAGAAAGCCTTAGCACAAGCCTTGAAAGAGGGGAGAATCAGAGGAACAGCATTGGATGTGCATGAGTCTGAGCCTTTCAGGTAACGCTGTACCTGCTCGCCTGCTGCTGTCCGGTGTCTCACCTAAGCTGGACAATTCTTTGGGGGGGTTTTTTTGCTTGGGTCGCAGTGTCCCAAGAGGACAGATGGAGTTATAACTCCTGGAGAGATAACTCCTTTTTTTGTTTTTACTTCTGCCCCACAGTTTTGCTCAGGGACCCTTAAAAGATGCACCCAATGTTATCTGCACCCCTCACACTGCCTGGTACAGTGAACAGGCTTCCATTGAATCCAGAGAAGATGCAGCTAAAGAGATCCGCAGAGCTATTACAGGTAATGAAGATTGTGTGCTCTGCAGCTGCTGCTGAATTAGTGTTCTTTTGTTGGTTTGCTGCAAGGATTATGCTGCTTGTTCTGAAAACTTAGACTCACACTCCAGTTCCAGAAACCAGTTACTATCTTTGCCTTCTGAGAATTTTGTACCTAATGCTGGAGTGGCTCTTTCCCCCCCTGGGAAAGCCTTTTGCCTACAGCTTCCAAACCCCTTGCAATAATTCCTTTGACAGTTATACTGTACACTTTTTTCCTGAAGCAGTACATATTGTCTCTTGAAGAAGGTGAGGCTTGGCAATTGCAGTTTGTGGCAAATAATTTTCACAAGATAACAGAAGTGGGAAGGAATGATCAGTTTCTTGTCTTCTCCAGAGACCAGTTGCTCAGAGGAGAGTCTCCCCTGCCCAGTGTTACCCTGTGGAGGTAGATGAAAAAGATGTGCGTTTCCTTTCTACTTTCCTCTGTAAATGCTGCAGGGAACAAGCCCCCTCCTACCTGTGTCCTGTTTTTTTGTCATTCTTGGTGCTCTTGCAGGTCACATACCCGATGCTTTGAGGAACTGTGTTAATAAGGAGTACTTGCTGTTAGCAGCTCAGTGGTCCAGTATTGATCCTGCAGCTGTCCACCCAGAACTCAACGGAGCTGCAGCTTACAGGTGAGATGTGTAGGTTGTCCAAGCATATCTTCCTTCTGAAGTAGGCCAACATCCCTCTTTGGGTTTGAGAACTACTGGTACCTGCAAACAGGAGTGTCTCTGTTCCTATATGCTCTGTACATGGGCTCTTTCCTGAAACTTAACAGCAGCACTTCTAAAGCTGTAGTAGGATTTACATGTAGTTAGTTCCAGCTGCGTACTGGTCAGATTTTCCAGATCCGTGCAAGACCTGCCCTAGACAGATCCTAATATAAGAAAGTCTGCTGGATGCCCAAGAGAAGGCCTGGAGCTTGACATTTAGAAGATGTACAGATCATTAGGGCTCTATGAACAGTTTGTACCTGTAGCCTGAAAATGGATTATTATTGAGGTGTTGTCCAGTGGATTTGAGCAGTGGTCTGAATAGAGTGTATTTCGATTTCTTTATCTGTTACAGACCTACCAAGTGATTGTGTGCAGGTTGCTTCCCTTCTGTTTTCCTCCTACCTGCAAAGTAGAAAATATATGGTCTTCCCTTCTATGAGAAATCCACAGAGATTGAGATAAGTTCATGGAGAAGGTACAGGGAAGCAGAGTGGAAGTAATAGAAGAAAAGTTCATGAGCCATTCACGAATGTCACTTTCCTATTTTTCATCTTGCATCTAGCTGTTTTATTAGTTCAGCTCCTTACTTTTTCTGCCTTGGAGCCCAGTGAAGGATAACTGCAGCTTACACTCCTGCTACTGATGGGGAGGTAATTCCCAGCCCTTTAGGTGCCTTCATCCAGTATCTCACATTGTTTTCCATTGGAGATAAACTTTGTACCCATTTCCAAATGCTTAGGATGTGACCTGAGGCTATCTCTATCTGTGAACAGGGTCATTTGGTATATCACTTCTACTCTTCAGCTCTGGAGACTTTTCTTGTGTTGTGTCTCAGACCATTTCTGTTAGAAATAGGGATTTGTATTCAGCAGGTACCTGAGGACACAGCTCCTTTCCCCTTGAATAACTCCGTTGGACAAGCTTGTAATTTCTATGTCTCTGTTGATTTTAGGTTTCCTCCAGGAGTAGTGGGAGTAGCTACCCCTGGACTCCCAGAACCACCAGTAGTGGAAGGGATTGTAGCTCATGGGATCCCTCCTGTTTCTCACTCTGCACCACGTACCCCTTCCCCAGGAGAGACGAGCAAAGTGGATCCAGACAGAGAGATTCCTG
>NW_008688348.1:7168-12012 GCF_000695815.1 Acanthisitta chloris
CTTTGACAGCAGAAAAAATTAGGAGGGTATCTCCTCCTAGGACCTTCTTTAACACCCTACAGAGACTGTTTCCTGTTCATACGGGACAGGAGAATGCATTTCATTACCGGCAAACTTTAGCTCTTGCCTTTATTTTGTAACCCTTCAGTTCTAATCTCTCAATGAATCTTTCTCCTTCTCTGGGGCATGGCAGCAGTGACCTTGCCTCCCCTTGGCATAACGAATGAGTTTTCCCATATATCTGCTTCAGTTATCTGTGACAGGAGCTGTCCTTGTGCACTCGAAAATAGAAGCGAAGCTGCCTGGTCGGGGATGATCTTTGGTGTTCCTAACACCAGAACACACTTTTCAGTTGTGACTTGTAGCTTAACTTTTATTTGGCTGAACCTCTTACATGTAGCCTTGGAGAATATTAGAAAAAATGTTAGTGAATTGGAGAAGTTGTGACTATTGTCTTCATTATGCCCTTTCTAGAATGCAGCCTAGGCACAGCTCTGTGTATTACTTTGCTTGTTTCAATTATGGTTTCTAGTGAGAGCAGACATAGTGCAGGCACTGCTAGTTCTTGGCCATACAAAGCTGTCTCTATGCAGTACTAGACCTAAAGTTAAAAGTAACAGTGTTAAAGCCAGACTTGTAAATAATTTGGAAGGGATTAAAATGTCATCAGATATGTTCTGGTGGCCACTGTGTTTGTGAGGCTTCAGAATAATTCACCCTGGAGTCTGTAACTTGGAGAAGGCAAGGGAATGCACAAGTGGAAAAAGCTTGCACTGGGAGACAGTGAGTAGCAATAGTGTGCAGCTGCAGTTGCTGGTTCTTCACACATGTACATCACAGGCTGTGGTGGTGTTTATCCACAAGGTATCCAGCGTGCTAGAATTCCAAGCTTTATGCTACAGGCTGGCTTTTTTGGTTTTGCATAGCTGCATCAGCTATAACATCCCAATTGTCTGTGCTGATGGAGAAGGCAGCTTTTAACAGTTGACCAAATTGCTTTAGCTCTGCTAGCATATACTGCATCTCTAAGGCAGGGCAAGGCAAGACAGTGGTTTGTTTTACATGAATAAGCTTTGTGACAGTAAAGGAGAATGAACACTCAGTTTTTCACCTGAAGCCAAGGCAGGATTGTTGCTGTCAAGTCATTTCCATTTCACAAATGGTTGAATATGAATTGCTTCTCTGAGGGCTGTGGAGTTTTCAGCAAAACAGGTTCCACAGGAGAAGATTTTTTTTCTAATTCCAAGTCCTCTTTTAATTTAATCTTGTTACACTTTAGTTATAGCCTTTCCATGCACAAGATGTAACAACTTCTGATTGATATGTTCTGTTGTTTGGATATATTAAAGTAGGTGCTATATGGGAGGCATACCCTATGTGTGGGTTTCTCTGCCTTCCTTGATTCTTCTCTCTGTTGTGTGTCTGTGACTGGAAGCTGAATAGATGGGAACAGACTGGAAAAACAACTTGGAAGTATGGACAAAATCCTCTGTTCAGGCTGTTTCATTTGGGAAGCTGAGGAAAGCTTTCCAAATCACTAAGTTTTCAGATTTCCTGGTTTTAAATTTTTCTCCAATACTGCCTTTTAAATAATGGCTTACTATTAACACAGTGAGTGATTCTTTCCTTTCTCCCCCACTCCTCCAGCAATTCAAGGATGGAAAATACTAAAATTCAGGTGTTTTCTTACAGATTTTACACTTCAGCTGTTTAGCATTAGTGAGATGATATTAGTTTTCTAGTGCTGAGTGTCTTTTTTGATTAGGTATTTGTCTCAGTGAGGGTTTTTGGCTTCTGTGTTTCTGTGGATGATGCTGATTCTACTTAAAATTCATATACCTCCTTGGCTGCTCAGGTTTAGCAGATCAGACTGGGACTGGTGGTAGGCACAAGTTATAGGAGAACTTTCTCTGAGCATTCAAAGTCTAGAGCTCAGAAGCCTGTTGATCGCAGATAGACCTAAAATAACCAGCAGCATTTTCCTGAATTCTCTAAATCTCTAGGGCATATATGTTTCACAAGCTGCTGGCTCAGAAAGCTCTTCTTCTGACAGGCAGGTGTGGAAAAGTTTTCAGAGAGCTCATCTGCTGTCTACTACCACATTAGGGAAGTAGTCTGTCAGTAGCTACTCTTACTTGCTGCTGAAAATTCCTGCCCTGCTTAGGGGTTCAAGTCTGAGATTATTTTGTGGTAAGGGGCTTCTAGTTATGACCCTTGAGGATCAGAGTACATTGACCTTGTCTTTTCTAGAGCACAATGCAAGATAGATTTATTTTTTTAAAAGAGGCAATTTATTTTTTTTTCTAAACTGCAAGTATCTCTATAGACAAGTCAAACAATTGAGCAGAGGAAGAGTGGAAAGATCTCGTTTGGGAGACACTGGAGTTTCTCAGTTCTTGTTTTTGGTGACTAGATACACTGGTGACTAGTAAGTGTAGGAATTAAATAGTTGATGTGGTAAGAAATATTTCCAGTTATGGGTACTAAGGAATTGAAGCTGACAGCATTGATAGTGGCTCTGTTCTATCCAACATTATGTAGGCTTGTGCTTGGATGTGAAGGCACAGCAGAAAATGTTAATGTGAAAATTAACAGAACCCTTATCCTGTCCTCAAAAAAAGGACTCTCCTTGCACTTATAGGATTACTCTGCTTGTGTGCCGTTTGTATCTCTGCTGACAGCCTGGACCTGTTATCACCAGACAAAGGCTGTTCTTCACAGATAGCTCAAAGAAGAACTCACCAGTACGAAAGCACTCTGAGGTCTTCTCCTTTCCCTGAGTGCCAAGTGCTTTGTTAGCACTCTCTGCTGAGTGATACACTGACTTGCAGCTCTCCCTCCCAAGCCTAGTGCAGTATACAGAAGTGGAGTAATTTTTATTTTTTTTTTAATGCCTTCCTTCAGAGCTAGTGCAGAGCTTTAATCCCAAAGAACAGAAGTCTCCCAGGGTGAGGCAGGAGTGCCCTAGCTGCACTAATCTGCTAACAGGAGGTACTCACACTGTCCCAAGGTACATTCTGTGTGTCAGGGTCACTGCTGCTGACCAGCTGTTTTTATAGAGGACTCAGAGTTTCAGAAATATATTTTTGTAGACAATGACTAAACTGTGAAACATTGAAATAAAGCACGTAAACAAAAACTTACAGCACTGTCCTCTGTACAGATGTTTTTCTGAATTCAGTTCCCTTCTGACTCCTTAGACAATGTTTGATTACTTCTTGGATATATTTTAATAAAGTTCCCCAAAGAACATGGCTGCTGTCTGTGGAAGGGTGGTCTTCGGTACAGTATGGAAGGGGAGGGTTGAAAACCTGTACAGGTGAGTGTCTGCATCAGTTCTGCTTTTCTCAGGCTAGGTAAGTTCCACATAATCAGTCCCTGGATCAGCCATTCTGGCAAATTACTTTCTTTGGATTCTGGAGTAATGACCATCAGTCAAGGCTGTGAAGGAGACAGGCTGCAGAAGAAGCTATCTTCAGTGCTTGAGGGACAGCTTTAGATGTAGCCTGCTGGTTACTTACCTGACATCTCACAAGCTGAAATCGTGGTGTCTGGTTTTGCAGCCATTTAAGTCTCTAACAGCAGCAGCTGTCTTGACCCTCTTACAGTAACATAGGATTTGAGATTAACACACAGAATTAGCCCATGAAACTGATTTTTCACACTTGTAGTAGAAGTTGGCACAACAGAGTTAGCATAGAAAAGTTGTTAGGTATTTCATAAATTGAAGTTCATTCATGTTTCACAGCCTGTGCTCCCTGGGTTGATCATTAATGACAGTTAGGAAAGCCCTAGTATTGGTGGATTTTACCACTGTAGGTCTAGCTGGTGCTGTGTGCCTTTGGAATATCCAGCACCATGCTTGGGAGATGGAGAGTGCTGGCCTGCCTTACCATGGTCCGAGCTGGTGGACAGGAAGAGGACACGACATAGGAGTTAGTAAATCCAGTGCTATGTGGTAAAGCAAAACTCAGAGATGCTGTACAGTGCAGGATAGAGCCATTAGACTACCAAAGGTAGATCCTGCTTCCAAAAAATCTTGAACTGTCTCTTGTGTAATAACCTGTTTTAGAATCTGATCAGTATTTAATCTGTGTGACACATCAGGACTAAAATTACAGCATAAAGAGGACAGATAATGGGATGAAATCCATTTCTGAGGATAGGCAGATTGCACAAACTGATACCAGGCAGTGCCTTACCCATTTCCCAGTCAGTACACTGCATCCCTCTAACTGGAAAGTAACAAAGAGGAAATGTCATTACTCGGAGCACCTCGGTACAATCACTTGAATAAATGAAAGTGAAAGCAAGCAACTTGCCTTTGCTGGTGCTAATTCAGTGTCAAATGGGACTCTGCCAGTGAGGAAACTGTACATGCACAAGAAGAAAACTACCTACTTCCACAGGAGTTTCCTTGTTCTGGTATGGAGTATCGGCTTCTGCTCCTCATTCCAGTTTCCACCAGTGCTACTGTGTCGCTACTGCACGAACAGAAGCATGTAAAATTGCATGTCATTTTTCTAACCGTAGGATTCTGAAGTATTTTGTGGCTGTTCATACTGAAAAGGAGCAGGTTTAGGGCATTGTGCTATGCTACATGAGAACTGTTTAAGCATCAGCCAGTCGTGATTGCTGGGTTCGTTCACATAACGATTTTGTATCTCAGTCTCTCCCTGAACACGTTGCCTTTCGGAGTCCGGAGCGCCCAGCCCCGCGGTGGGACCCAGCCCGAGAGGCGGGCGCTGCTTTCCCTGTGTGCTTACCTCAAAACCTAGGTTAAACCGCCTTACTTTCTGCCATAATTTCAGGTTTTGGAGTTCGTGCGAGGCTCCTGCCCGCGC
>NW_008688349.1:0-793 GCF_000695815.1 Acanthisitta chloris
CTCCAATCCCACCAGAACTTCTCCAATGCCACCTAGACCTCCTCCAGCCACACCAGGAGCTCCCGCAGCCCCGGCAGAAGTTCTCCCCCACCTTGGTGTCCCCGGGGGAGATGTGCTTGTAGGGGCCGCTGTCCTCGTCGTCGGGGTGGGTGCTGTGCGTGCGGATGCAGTTGATGTGGCCGGGGATGATGAGGGAGAAGATTTGTTTGCCGGTCCAAAGCGGTCGAGGTTTCAAGATGGCAGGTTGAGGCACCTTCCCGTCCCACGTGGACAGGAACATCAGCAGGTTCATCACCTCTCCCTGAGGGGACAGGACACAGCTCAGGGGGGACAGCACAAACCTCGGCAGGAATTCTTCAAACCCCATCACGACATCTCCAATCCCATCACAACATCTCCAATCCCACCAGAACTTCTCAAATCCCACCAGAATCTTCTCAAACTGCACTAGAATCTTCTCAAACTCCACTAGAATCTTCTCGAACTCCACCAGAACTTCTTCAATCCCACCAGAACTTCTCCAATCCCACCAGAACCTCCTAAAATCCCATCAGACCCTCCTCAAACCTCATCACAACTTCTCCAATCCCACCAGAACCTCCTAAAATCCCATCAGATCCTCCTCAAACCCACTCACAACTTCTCCAATCCCACCAGAACCTCCTAAAATCCCATCAGACCCTCCTCAAACCTCATCACAACTTCTCCAATCCCACCAGAACCTCCTCAAACCCCATCACAATTTCTCCAATCCAATCAAGACCTACTCAAATCCCACCAGAATCTTCTCAAA
>NW_008688350.1:0-1078 GCF_000695815.1 Acanthisitta chloris
CCCAAGGAATTCCAGACCATCTGGAGCACCAAATTCCCATTCCCAAGGAATTCCAGGAATTCCAGCCCCATTCCCAAGGAATTCCAGACCCTCTGCAGCTCTAAATTCCCATTCCCAAGGAATTCCAGGAATTCCAGCCCCATTCCCAGGGAATTCCACTCTGTCGCCCAAGGAATTCCAGCCCCATTCCCAAGGAATTCCATCCCCCTGGATCACCTCCTCCCACTCCTAAGGAATTCCCTGGAATTCCAGGACACTTTTCCCCCCATTCCCACGGAATTCCCAGATGGATTTAGACTTACTTGAGGTTGGAAAGTTCCTGGATCAGGCCTTGGATAACATTTGTAGCATCCAGAAATTCCAAATTTCTGGGAATGGGAATTAGGATTAGCCTTGGGAATTCTGGGGGGGGAGAAGGGAAAATTGGGATGAGATTCCCATGGGAATGTTCCTCCTGGATTCACTCACCTGGGCATGGATTGGGATGGAGGATTCCCAAGGGATTCAGGCTGGAGACAATCCGTGGGTTTTTCCTCTGGAATTCCCTCTGGAATTTTTGGGATTGGTGGCTCCAGTTCCTCTGGAATTTCCTCTGGAATTCCTTGGATTGGTTCCTCTGGAATTCCCTCTGGAATTTTTGGGATTTGTGGCTCCAGTTCCTCTGGAATTTCCTCTGGAATTCCTTGGATTGGTTCCTCTGGAATTCCCTCTGGAATTTTTGGGATTTGTGGCTCCAGTTCCTCTGGAATTTCCTCTGGAATTCCTTGGATTTGTGGCGTGGCTCCAGCTGGAATTCCCTCTGGAATTTCTTGGATTGGTTCCCCTGGAATTCCCTCTGGAATTCCTTGGGTTGGTTCCTCTGGAATTTTTGGGATTGGTGGCTCCAGATCCTCTGGAATTCCCTCTGGAATTGCCTGGATTGGTTCCTCTGGAATTCTTTGGGCTTGGATTGGTTCCCCTGGAATTCCCTCTGGAATTCCTTGGGTTGGTTCCTCTGGAATTTTTGGGATTGGTGGCTCCAGATCCTCTGGAATTCCCTCTGGAATTGCCTGGATTGGTTCCTCTGGAATTCTTTGGG
>NW_008688351.1:0-938 GCF_000695815.1 Acanthisitta chloris
GTGCCCAGTGGACCCAGGAGCTGTGCCACTCGTGTTTCCCACGCACACACACAAGCTCCAGGAAGCCTCAATGTGCCTCCCTTGTTCCTGTCTCAACCCAAACGTGGTGGCATTTATGTAAGAGGGTTTGAGTTATGAAACTAAGAGGATGTAATTCCTATGCAAACATTTCTTGTTCACTCCTGGGCTGGCTCTCAGCATTTCCTCCATGAGCTCAAACAAACCTCCTGCTCAGAGGCAGCTCTAACCCTCCTGTGGCAATATCAGTTCCCTCAAGGACAGCTCTAACCCTCCTGCCCTGCTGGAAAGGGGAAGGGATTTTGTGCAGCTTTTCACCACAGAAGCCAACAAGACTCTAACAGATTTTTCACACACTTAGCTCTCTTTTCGGTGAGGACTTAGCTCTATTTTTGTGGAGGAGGAAAGGAGGGAGATTAATTTAAAGAGGTCACCGATAAGACAAAAATAAAGCCTGGAGGGCAACGCCTTTCCCTTTTTCCTCTTTTCTCCTATCCCTGGTCCCATGCCACACTATGCCTGTGGCAAGGGCACAGACTGACCCTGCAAGGCCAATTCCAGGCAGCCTGAACTCTTTCCTGTGTTTTCCATTAGCTTCTTTAATAGATTTGCACAGTCACAGAGCTCTGGATCCAGTCTGAGTCCAGGTCTGCTGGACAACTGCTCCCACGTGGACAGAAACACCTTAAACCAACCTGACAGGAACAGTCAACCCAGGGAGGAGAGAAGAGGAAATCCTCCCAGGTACAGAATGCACCTGGAGACTTGGGATTCTGTCCAGGACAATTCAGCTGCACAAGCAGAGCCTGGAAGTTCCCAGTGCAGGAATGGGAGCCCTGGGGCTGGGGCTGGGAGCAGAGGAGCCTCTCCAGGGCTGGAGTGGGGGCTCTGGGAGGGGAGGAGCCTCTCCAGGGCTGGGG
>NW_008688351.1:1505-3017 GCF_000695815.1 Acanthisitta chloris
GGAGGAACCTCTGCAGTGCTGGAATGGGAACCCTGGGAGTGAAAGAGCCTCTGCAGTGCTGGAATAGGAGCACTGGGAGAGGAGGAACCTCTGCAGTGCTGGAATGGGAGCTGTGAGAGCAAAGAAGCTTCTCCAGTGCTGCTCCTGTCACTGGCCAGACAGACCAGGCAGCAGGTGAACACATCCTTGTCCTAAGGGATGCAGACAGGAAGAATAAGCCTTTCTCTCATTCCTTAGCTCACCTGATATCCTGGAGAGCCCCTTCCAACCTCAGCCTGCAGTTCCTTCCCCCAGAATTCCTGCTTTTCTGAATACTTCCTGCCCCCCCAAGTCACCCTGGTGTGTTGCCCTGCACTGAGAGGAGGATGCTCTGCATGGGATTGGCCTTGGACAACAGCACAAATCACCATCCACAAAGGATCTCCTTTCCATCTTCTCCCTTTTGGACAATCCCATTGCACACCAACAAACCAGCACCTCTGGGATTGCAGGATGCAGCCTCAGGATGCCCAGAACACACACACACACACACACAGAGATTACAGACAGAATAAACTGCTAGAAAAATAGCACCAAAAGAATTCTGCCAACGTTAAACCCCAGTTTGGAATCAGCCATGTCATGCTACAGTTTGAACTTTGTTTTATGACTAATCCTGAGCCAAAAGGAGCTCACCTGAGGCCCTGGAACAGTTTAAATGGCCTTTCAGAGAGCAGAGTCAGCTGTGCCCAGGAAACAGGAGGGAGGCATTCATCAGAGCCTCCCTTGGCACGGGGAACAGGTGCTCATTGACAACACCTCGCACAGGACAGGTCAGGAAAACACTGGGAAACAAAACCCAGGGCAATTGTTCAGAAAACAACCCTGGATTGGATCCTGAGCACCCACTGCAGCTCCAGCCACCCCTGCTGGGTTCTTTCCCTGCCATTTCCTCCCTCCCAGCCACAGACACGCTGAGCCAACCAGGCCTGTTGGGGCAAAATTCTCCGTACGGAGGCAGTGCCTGCTGCTGGGATGTTCAGCTGGAAAGAGGAGCAGCATGCCTGGAATTTCAGTCACTCAGAAAGACACAAAACAGAGCTCTGAGATGCCTCCAAACTCGTGCTCCCACATTTTTTCACCCCGTTCCACCTTCTCAGAGCTTTCTCATTCATCCATAGGCTCCAACGCACCAAAACTTACGGAGCTTTTCCTGCTATTCCAAGCGATTTATTCCAAGGAAACACGTAGCAAAATTTCAAAAAGGCTGTGAGAATCCTGGAGACAGGTCCTGTGCAGGGTGGCAAAGAATCCAGAGGAGATGGAGAGGGGATAGGAAAGCCAGAGGTGTACTCAGGGAGGGGAAGGACTTCGACTCAGTCACCTTAACACACCAAATCCACCACCAACTTCCACTATGAGTTTCACAGCAGCACAAACACCTGGGAAGAGGCTGAAAGAGCAACAGCAACTGCCCAACATGTGCCCAAGCTGGAAGGTGTTACAGGTGTGCAGGATGGAGCAGCTCCAGCA
>NW_008688352.1:0-12061 GCF_000695815.1 Acanthisitta chloris
CACTAAGTGCCACATCCAGTCTCCTCCATCGCCCCCGTGCTCCTCCCCCACGCCGCAGTACATCAACCCCCGCAGGGTGCTGTGGGCTCCTGCCACTGCTGGAACTGGGCTAATACCCAGTGTGAGAAGGGGTGATGGTTTTACCTTCTTTACTTCCAGGAAGAGCAGCACAGGCAGCCTGTGCAGTCCCAGGACTGCCTGTCTCCCCCGCAGCAGTGACCAGCCCTGGCCCTGGGCACCCCAACTCCCTCCTCTGAACCTGTGCTGCTTGCCCAGCCTTGCCCCTGTCTCCAGATATTCCTAAAAGCCCAACAGAGCTTTTCTGGAGAACTCAGCTCTGCCAATGACCAAGTCTCTGCTTTGGACAAGCGAAACATTAAAGCACAGCTCAACAAAAGATGCTTTGCTGCTAGTTTGTCTCTTCATTTTCCATCACCCTTTGCTGAGCAAAGCTTAGGCACTGGGTGCCTTCAAGCTGCATACAAACATGAACTCCCTGCCTGAAGCAGTGCACAGCTCCTCTCTTGCTTCCCCACACTTGCAGCCACAGCAGTGGTAAGGGAAGAAGCAAAGCTGACCCACAGAAACATCTGACCCACATCAACAATGGACCTTCCCCCTCTGTGCCTGCTTTGCCAGTTTTCCTGTCCCCTGCAGCAAAGTCCCAGTTGTCTGATCTGCATCCACTCAAAAGCCACTGTCCCTTGGCAGCAGCTTGGACTGACAGGCAAAGCTCCTGTCCATAGGGTAAGAGGCAGAGAGGATTGTGCTGGCACAAAACACAGCACTGATCCAGGCCTGATGGGCAAGATCCTGGTTTTTACCCCAATGCTGTCACATGCAGCCAGGCAAGGTCAGTCTCTGGAGCAATCCAGGTGTGTTAGTGAACCCAACACAACAGCCCCAGCAGGATGGGGAATGGTTTATTCAGATTCTAAAGGAAGGGTCTGGAAAACTGATCTTATGCCAAGAGTAAAATCAGTGGATAAAACCAAAATAAAATGGAACACAGATGTATTCTCACCCCTAATTTAACTTAACAATTCACTGCATCCCATTTCACTGTCGACTCTCCTCCTGTGACCTGGGTTCTCGTGCCTGGTTCCATCCCTCCTCACTAACAGACCTGCTCCCCTTCTTCTGGCAGACCCAGGGCCCCTCCAAGCCCCTCACACCTGATCTTTTGCAGAGGTCCCACCTGCTGCTGTTCCACCACCAACAGCCTAAAACCCCAAAATTAAAAAACAGTTCTGAGAGAAGAATTTTTGGCTAAAAGAAAAACACCACATGGCCTGGTGAGCCCCAGGAGCAGGAGCTGTGTGGGCAGATCCTGTCGGCACAAGGACTGGCGCTGGAGCTGGAGCTGCAGCCCAGGGAGATCTATGATGGCCCAGCAGACCCAGAGGCCAAGGAGAGCTCAAGTCCCACGGTGCCGGCGGCTCCGTGCGCTCCGAGGCCTGCGGAGAGCGAGGCAGCTCTCGTGGAGCACAGCGTTCCCACCACGGTCTCTCTCAGTTTACTGTTTTAAGCTTCTTGGTTGGCAGTTCCTGATGGTTCTTGACTTGTTTCCGCTTCTGGCACGCTGCTTCCTTGTTCTCCCCTGCCGTGAGCTTGTCCAGGATTATGGCTGTCTCCTTGAGGAGCCGTAGCTCCCGCTTCTCCTTCCGCTCCTCCATCTCCACTATGTCGTCTGCAAACAGAGCCTTCAGGGCAGGGATCAGCTTTGGGATGGCTCCAAAGTCACCCAAACGAACCTGGAACAGGCACAGGAGCATCTGCATGAGAACTGCTTTTTGTTTGCTCTCCTCCCCCTTGCCCTCGGCCTGTGCATGACCTTGGGCCCTCCTGACCTCGCCGAGTCACTGTGCTGCGACCAGTACAAGTTCTGAGCGACACTGAGCTACCCTCACTGCCTTCTGCCCAATGGCAGCAGCTTCTGCCCCCCAGATATGCTGCAGAAAGCAGCTCACCAGTCCAGAAGAGTGGGGATGGAAGCAAAATGAGGTTTTGGGCTGCAAGTAGCCATGAGGTGCCATGAGGCAAGTGTCAGTGTTAGAAGTGGGATTCAAGAGCCACCAGCACCTGTCAGCCCGTGTCCCCTTTCCCCACATGGCGATGCTGCCAGCAGCTAAAGGAGCTGTTTCAGGGGAGATGGTGTATCCATACAGGTAGAGAATTTACATAGCCATCCCAAAGGAACATGGAAACCTCTCCCACAGCCCAGCCCAAAGCTCCCAACTCACCCTCATATGGTCAAAGGCAATTCCAACCTTCTCACTGAAGTCCTCACTGAACAGTGGGATCTTGGCATACCTCTGACTGAAGTGATTGAGCATGATGAACTCTGCATTCATCTTCATCCCAGTCTGGATTGCCTGGGAGGTCGTGCTGCAAGGGAACAGGAGCACACAGTGTTGCCTGGTGGCAGACGGGCAGGGCAGGCTGCTCTGCTCCCAGGGTCACGTCACAAGGCTCCCTGCAGCACCCCCAGGCTCCTCTCCTCACAGCCTGCACTGCTGCAAGTCTCTGACTTCCACACAACCCACGTGCAGGAGAGCAGCTATCACTGCTGGAGCTCTGCATTGATGAGCTGCACAAGCTGAGGACAGGACAGGTTCAAACACCTGTCCAGGGGTGCCAGCACACCCAGCTCTCTTGCATTATGACTGGCAGGTAATCCCAAGCAGCTGCTCATGTCTCCCCCATTTTCTGGGGGCAGCACATGGAATCCCTGGCTGCAGCACTCACTGGAATTTCACAGTGAGCTGAGGGGGTAAGATGACTCTCCTACCCCTGAGCTTAGGCCCCAGATGTAATCAAGCAAAAACCCTTCTCCTTAGGCTAGTCTATTTGCAGTTACTACTGCCTACTTGAAAGCTTCCCCTCATTCCTTTTCCCATCCTTTTGGGGGATGTTGAGAGGAGCTGTGATGATTCCAGAGCTGCCACAATGATCAACACACCATTTTTAGTGTGGAAGAGCTCTGTGTGCACCTACTACAAGTCTTGGGCCCTTCACCACCTGCTCCAAGGACAACATCCATCTCAGCACCTTTCCCTTCTGACAGACAGCAGAACACATCCCACCTGTGAGTCTTCTCTATAGCTTCTCTTTCCATGCCATCTTCCAGAGTTGCCTCATGGATCAGCAGGGTGGCATTCTTACCTGTGTAAATAGACACAACTCAATCTTCAGCTAATTAGTTCCATGGCCCCCATGAGCTCTGCTTTGCCCCCCTCAGCCCCTCCCTGTGTGACAGGCACAGCACCAAGGCTCTGGGGGTGCCATATACTGACAGCTGGAGAACCTTTCCCAAGAGGTTCTTCACGCAGAGGGTTTTCTCACCTACCCATATGCACCAGGGCCATGCAGGGCATTGTGTCACCAGAGTAGACAACTTTCCAGCCAGATTTGTGGATCACTGAGCATGCAAAAGCATTTTTACAGTGCTGGACTTCACAGGTCTGAAACTGAACAGGGATACAAATGTTAGAGCCCAAATCTTCTCCTGCCCCTCACAGCCACTGAGCCCCAGCTCAGGAGCTTACCTCAGACAGGTCATAGCTCTCTAACAGAGAGCTCACAAACCCCTTGGCTTTAGGTTTGATGTTCTCACAGCCTTTCACGAGGGAGAGGGAAGGAATCATTCTGTGAGGGAGGGAAGAAGAGAGAACTAAGGACAGACACAAAATAAAACCTGATCTTATACTTATGCAGCCAATTTCTCCTGTTTCTCCTCCTCAGTTCAGCACCTTATAGGTACGTTTTGGTGCACCTGTCTCTGTTTTACCCCATGCATTCACTAGTGCCTCACTGTCAAATAGTCTCTATTCCACTTGCCCAACTTCCCTTTCATAGATTCATAGTATGTTACGGGGTTGGAATGGACATTAGAGATGATCCAGCCCCAACCCCTGCCCTGGGCAGGGACACCTCCCACCAGAGCAGGTTGCTCAAGGCTCATCCAACCTGGCTGTGAACACTGCCAGGGTTGGGGCAGCCACAGCCTCCCTGGGCAACCTGGGACAGGGTCTCACCACCCTCACAGGGAAAACCTCTGCCTAAAATCTAATCTCAATTTCCCTCTTTCCATTTCTCCCCATTGCTCCTTGTCCTGTCCCTGCAGTTCCTAACCCAGAGTCCCTCTGCAGCTTTCCTGGAGCCCCTTCAGCTCCTGGAAGGCCTATGGAAAAGGGAAGCCTACATGTAAGCCTCTATTAAGCAGCACAACTGAGTAACAAACCCTATCCTGCACTCTGCAAACTGCACATCCTCAGTCCACAGGCAGTGGAAGGAGTCAGTTACCTCCAACAAAGGGGTTGGGGAATGGATGACAGGAGCTTGCCTTGAGTAAGGACCCAGCAAGGTCATTTCCCCACACACCACACAGAACACTCACTTGATGTCTCCAAGAATCTCTTCACAGTGGTTGTGGTACTCATGTAGCCAAGGCATGATCTGCTCAGGTGCTACCAGAAACAGAGGGCTGAAAGGCTGACCCAGGGCTGCCTGCAAAAGTAAAGGTGAGGGGGAAAAAATCAGTACTAGGTGTGCACCAAACGAGAGAGAAGAAATTCCTAGGGAGATGATGAAGGTTCAGAAGCTCCCCCTCCCCTCGGCCCAGGGCAAGTTAGGAGAGGTGAAACACAAGAGTTACTCACAAAGGCTCTGCGCCGCTCCATCAGGATGTGCACCAGCCCCTGCAGAGGGAACAAACCACACACCAAGCTGCAGTAACTCATGTCTGGGCAAAGTGGCAACAGAGTTACCAGACCTCAGCCAACCCAGAGAGGGCAAACCTGCAGTCAGAAACCCATGATCACTGCTTTTCCAACCACTGCAACTTGCTGAGTTGCTGTAACTCTGGCACTGCTTGTGCCCCAAGCTGCTCACACAGCCCTCAGCCCTTCCCAGAGGGGTGGAGAGCAGAAAGGCTCTCTCCAGCACCTCAGTCCCAGAGTGACTGCTAGACACAAGAGTAGAGCACACGCAGCCTGCCCTGGTCAGGCTCAGCCTAGAGTAGATCACCTGCTCCTTCTGAGACTCTTTACTGCAAACACTGAAGGGAGCTGGGGTGGACATTGCTAAAACATTGCTCTGGATGATCCCAGCAAGGCTGCAGGGACCCTTACAGGAAGGGAAAGGGGATTAGAAGCCCAGACAGGCCCAGCAGTGCCTGGGGAATGAAGGCAGAGCAGGCAATCTGCATTCATCAGCTGCAGCCACAGTGTGTCCCAAAGAGCAGAGCACACCTGCACAGAGCCCCCTCCCCTTCCCACACTCTCAACCTACTGAATGATGATCTGTGTGCATGTGGGACACAAACACAGCCACGATGTTACACAGCACTTGGTCAACTTGCTCTCCATAGTGACGGCAGAGCTGTCCGAAGGTTCCCTCCCCACAGTCCAGGAGGAGGGATCGGGTGGCACTGGCAAGACAAGCGAGAGAGACGTTTAGCAGCCACTGTAGGAGCTCTGAGCAGGGAGGGGAATCTTTTGGGTCTCAGTGCTCTGCACCCCTCAGTGCTGCTCCAGCCCTCCCAGCCAAGGCTTTAGAGACTGTCCCATCTCCTGGTCTTGTGCTGATACTGAACACACCCTTGGAGCAGATGGAGACATTGAATGTTTGGCTTTACAGGTGGATCTCAAGTCTTCCTCACCCACAGAGAGACAAGTGCCTCAAACTGCAGACTCCAGGATGGGGCACCCTCCCTGTGGCACCAACACTGGTCACATCAGCCCTTGGGCAGCACCCCCAAAGACACTGAGCCTCTCCAGGCAGGATGCAGGGATGGCACAGGGATTTACCCCTAGGACACTGAGCCTCTCCAGGCAGGATGCAGAGATGGCACAGGGATTTACCCTTAGGACACTGAGCCTCTCCAGGCAGCATGCAGGGATGGCACTGGGACTTACCTGGTATTCACCAGTGTGGAACTGACATTTCGAATTTTCATTGGAATTGCAGATCCTGTTCCCAAGAACACAATTTCAGGATAAGCAGCCACATTTCCTAGAGAAAACAAAGACAACATGGATTTGTAGGCAAATGTTCTCCACATGCTGTCCAGTCAGACAGAGTTCACCAGCACAGTAACTCCAGAGCCCACATGTCCAGCATGGTCAGTTCTGCCTCTCTCAGCAGCAGGTTCAAGCTGAACAAGCACCATCACTTCTAAAGCACCAAGAGCTCCTAGTTCCCATGACACTGAGCCCAGCCAAGCTGCTGATCCATACCTGGAGCAGCAGACAGGCTCTCTTTGCACTCCTTCACACAGGTCTGGAAGTCAGGAAGATCCAAGGCTTCACTGACAAACATGTCATGATCACAGACAGTCACAGCATCTCTGCAAGAACACACCATGTGTCAGCACGGGGCAGGGCAGGAACTCACACAGCTGTTTCCAGGGCAAATTCCTGTGCCAGAACAGCCTTCCAACAAGGGGGCAAATGCTCTTTCCAAGTTCCAAGTGGGAGAAGACACATCCATGAGTGTGCTATGTGCCAAAAAGGCCTGGCTGGGCTGAGGCAGCCACAGAAACCATCATTCCAGCCAACTGGAGAAGCTCCTGAAATAGCTCTGTCCCAGTCCAGAGATGTCGGGCACCAGAGGACACTGCAAGGTGGCACAGAGAGTTTTGGAAGAGAACAGCCACCCAAAAGGTCTCCAGGCACCACTGCAAAGCATCAAGGACCTGTGTCCTGGGCCTGCACCAGAGCACATGGAGTACTCCAGCCCTTCATATACCTTAAGCAGAGAAACTTACACTCTTCTTGGCATCCGTGTCCATTCGTTCTGCCCAACAGAGCCAGAAACTTGAGCCATGGCAGGTGGTGTCCCCTTGCACCATGTGGTCCCTGGCCCTTAAGGTCCTCATAAGCAGCTTCACTCACTTGCCCACAAAGCCAGCATGAGCAGGGCTGGCAACTCTGCAATCCCCTGGGGCTTTCAGCTCCTATACATGTGAAGACCCAGGAAGTCTGTGTGCTCCCCAAAAAGTCTCTCCCTGCCTTCATCTGCTCTGCCTCAGCCTCAGTTGGGTGCATAGCATGACTGAAAGCAAAGAGCAGAGGACCACAAGGCTATAGGAGTGAGGGACAGATAACACTCCAAATCACTGCCCAGGTGGTGTTTTCAGTGGTTCTCTCCCCATGTCCTACACCTTGTCTGAAACTTCAGAGACAGGGACACAGCCCTCAAAACACACCTCTAGCAGCTGTCCCAGCACAGCCAGCAGAAAGGATCTGCAAAGGATGTGGACAGTGTCCTCCCTCATTGAAAAAAGACTTCAAGCCAACACCCAAACCCTAGGAAGGCAAAGATTCCCACTGACCTCTGCCACTCCTGCTGTGGCCTGAATTGGTACTTGAGCAGACACTCCCCTCGCACGAAGGGCACAGGGCACTCAGCCTCTGCTTCCTGCAGGGAGGAGCTGACATGAGACACAGCTTTGCTCAGGGGCCCCAGGCACATGGGCAAGCAGGGCCCGGCCTACCTTGCTCTGGTAGGTGGTGAGCAGAGGGAAGATCTCTGGGTGGATGAGGTTCAGCTGAGTTTGGATCTTGTAGCTGCGTGGGTTGTGCACAGCAGAGGAGTTCTCATTGAGCACCAAGTGCTGAGTCCCAGGGCCAAACCTGTAAGAGGACAGTAACATGCACAACAGCTTGAGCCCCACCAGGGACAAGACTAGAGGGAATGGCCTTGAGCTAAGCCAGAGCAGAGTCAGAGGAGATGGCAGGAAAATGTTTTCCCTGTGAGGGTGTTCAGGCCCTGGGATATTGCCCAGGGAGGTGATGGAGTCACCATCCCTGGAGGTGTTTAAGAGGTGTCTGGATCTGGCACTGCAGGATATGGTTTAGGGGTGCCAGCAGTGACAGGTTCATGGTTGGACCTGATGACCTTAGAGGTCTCCTCCAGCCGTGATGATTCTGTGATGCCCTGACACGACTCCCAACACCCACAGGATCACATACCTTTCCAGCCACTGCTGGTAGCGACTGTCTCTGAGCACTGACTCCGGAGTGATGTGAATAACCAAGGCCACCTGGTTCTCAGGAAGTCCCTCCTGGTACCTGGGGCACAGAAACAACATCTGCACTTCAGTCCATGCCCTTGGCATCCCCTCCCACCAGTGATGACCCCGAGGCAGGCAGAGCACAGCCCAGGAGCTCCAGGCTCCACATGGCCATAGGCACAAGGCTCAGGCCCACCATCTGCCAACTCCTCCACTGTCCCCCAAAGGCTAATTCCTCTCCTCCATCAGCAACAACATCTGCAGAGCCTCCATGAGCCCAATGTGGTCCTGCACAAGCCCTACAGAGCTGTTACAGGCAGCCCAGGCTTCCAGGACTGCTCCCTAGGCAGACACCAATGCACAGTCATGCTCTGGAGGCTCTGAGGGAAGACACTCTTGAGACAGTCACAGAACCCCTCCAGGTTCTGCCTATCCTAAAAGCCTCAAAATGCAATACCAATCCCTCCTTGCATCTCAAGCTCTTTAAGTGTCACACAGCTCAGACATCAGCCATGAGAACCAGCACATCTAGACCAGAACAAGAGCTTCTCTTTGGCAAAGCTCAGCACAGATGTCCTTCCCCAAACCCTGCAGGCAGCCCAGCTCTACCTTCGGAAGGTCTCATTTTCACAGATGGCATCCACAAAGCCCTCATGAGGACATTCCAGCACCAGGAACACTGGGCCAGGGTCAGTAGGGGTGCACAGTTCTTCAGGGAAGAGCTGCAGGCAGATACACAAAGGTCACACACAACCAACCAGTACACACAGCCCTTCCTGCATCACTCTCTGACTCTTCCGACAGCTGTCCCATCAGGCACACATAGCAGCCACCCCCACCTCAGCAGCTCCTCTCATGGTCAGCAAACTCAGCCAGTGCAGTCCTTGTGTCCTTTCTGCTCTCAATACACACATTTGCATTTTGCTGTGTAACTGCAAATCCCAACCTTGGCCTCAGAGCAAACCACAATCTCAAATAAGGAAGGGAATTCCAGCAGCTTCTAGGTTCCCAATGCAGATTCAGGTGGGAGCAAAAGCAGGTTTAAGGGAAAAAACGCTTTGTGAAATTCTTGTGACTGTGAGGGTGGTGAGACACTGTCCCAGGTTGGCCAGGGAGGCTGGGGCTGCCCCAACCCTGGCAGTGTTCACAGCCAGGTTGGATGAAGCCTTGAGCAACCTGCTCTGGTGGGAGGTGTCCCTGCCCAGGGCAGAGGTTGGGGCTGGATCATCTCTAAGTTCCATTCCAACCCCTTAACAATCTATGATTCTATGTGCTGATCCTTCTCCCAGGTCAGGATGTTCACCTGCAGATCCCCTCGGCCACGGCCAGAGCTGGCTCTGCCTCTCACTCCAGTATTTGAGAGGCTCAGCCCCTGCACCCAGGATCCACTGACCTTCTCTAGGTCTAAGAGGTACACCAAGGGTAAGGAGGGAGTGATGGTTACATAGCCATTCAATCCCCAGACTTACAAATGAACTCCACTAGCTCACTGCTAGACCTGCATCACCTTGGGGAAGGAGAGATGAAGCTCAAACAGCAAGCATCAGCCATACCCACAAAGGAATCCATTCTGAAGTGTACTACCCTGATCACACCCCCAGACATTGAGCAACAGCTTGAAGCTGGAACAGTTCCAGTACCTACTGGTGGGCAAAGCATTCTGCACAAAGGCCTGTCACTGGGAGCCCAGTGAGGGTGGCAAAGCCACAGCAGCAGCACATCTTACCTCTCTGCCTTCAAAAGTGATGCTCTCCCCATTTTTGAGAGCTGTAATGATGGGGAGAATGGCTGGAGTTCCCCTGAAAACAAGGCCACAGAAAGATTTAGCTTGCCAACATCCAATTGCCTGGTGCTGCCCATGCCCCAAGCTGGGATGTCACACTCACACTGGCAGCCCCATCTCCTGGGCTTTGGCTGCTAGGAACTTCCCCTTCTTTGGGTGAATCTGAAAGGAGCAAAACAGAATGATCAGACAGGTAAGGAGGGCCAGGAACAAGCTCCACATCCTGACACTTTTAGTGTTACCCACAAAGCCAAGGGGACTTTTTCCCCATTTCAGTTCCACAGCCACTGCTCTGACTTACCCCAAGAAGCTTTTACTACCCTGTCTGGTTTCCAAGATCATGCTGCTGCTTCTTGCTCTTCTTTAGCCAAGCAAGCAGGACAGCCTGCCCTCCTCTGAACTGCTGCTCTATAAAGAGCATGTCTCCAGTTTTTGCACATTCCTACTCATGCTGCAGCTCCTCTGACATTCACAACACAGCTTCAAAGTCCTAATAAAATGTCCTAATTAGGAAGCATTTCCTGACAAGGAGGAGGGTCAGACTGGCACAGACTCCTCTGAGAGGTGGTCAGTGCCCCAAGCCTGCCAGTGTGTAAGTGACATTTGGAAAATGCCCTTAATAATCTGCTTTAGATTTTAGGCAGCCTGAAGTGCTCAGGCAGTTGGACTGGATGGTCCAACTCTGGAAGTGTTCCAGGCCAGGCTGGATGGGGCTTGGAGAAACCTGGGCTAATGCAAGGTGCTCCTGCCCATGGCAGGGGTGGGATGAGGTGAGCTTTAAGGTCCCTTCCAACCCAAACCAGTCTGTGTTTTTAGATGATGTCTCTAGGTCCTTTCCCACCAAAACACTCTGTTCTGCTCCCCAGTCTGTGTTCATTAGAGACCTCTGTGCCCAAGCTTACTTTACACAGAAAAGCCATCACCACATCAGGCTGCCTACTTGCACACTTCTGCTCAGCACCTGGAAAAAAAAGCAAAACGACTCAAAATCATCACTGGCTATCCCTTTTCTGAAAGCCAAAAAGTGCCAATATTTGCTAAAGTCTTAACAGGAGCAACATCATCCAACTGGGAGCAACGAGATGTCAGAAGCACCCAAGGCCAGAGAGCTCATGGCTTCAGCTACAAAACACCAAACTAAAAGCCCACGACTAGAAAATAAAGTCAACATCCTCCTGTAATGAAACTGCAAAGGCTGGAGCACCCACCCCAGCCAGAAGCAAATTACTCCAGGGATTAATCACCCCCAAGCAGCAATCATATTAGCTTCTAGGCCCCAGGAGTTGTGTGTCAGCTGTCAAAGCAACAGAACACATTGTGCTCCACGGAATCCCCTGAAGACCTCACTTCCAGAGAGCAAAGGGCTCAGAGCACAAATGCATATCCTTAACTTGGCTTTCTCTCATTAAATTTGAAAAGGTCATTCCATGGTTTTCACCTGTTTTCTTTGGGCTTCCTTTTCCTTTGCCTTCCTCTAAGCTTTGCTGTGTAGCTCCTGGGGATCCAGGCCCTGTATCCTCTTTAGGGCTACATCCACCTTGGCTGGATGCTCCAGGTGATGGAGGTGATGGACTCTCAGCAGTCAATGATTTTCCTGTCCCAAATCCAGTAAAAGCAGACAAAGACCACTCAGTCCAGAGGGACAGAGAAGAAAATCAGGAGTAACATTTCCCCTTCCATGAGTCTTGTTTAAATGCACCAGAACAGAGCTCCTCTCCCCAGGCCGACTTGAACTTCACACTCCAGTCCCTTATTCCAGGAGCCCAAATCCTTTAGATTCTTCCCAAACTGCTAAACCCTGTCAAGTCTGAGTTTACCCTCAGCACCAATTTCCAGCAGGAAGAACTCAGCTGGCTGAGAAAGCCAAACCCAAGGATGTTTCCCATGTCATTCCATACACCCACACCTAAAGGAACAAGCCAAGGCCCTGACTCAGCAGGTCACGTCTTTGAAGGACATCCTTCTCCAGGCAAAATTCATTACTGAAGCTCTGCTGACTCAGGCAAGCACAATCTGCTCCTCAAACCCCTCCCTGGTGGTTCCTGAGCTCCTGCACCTCCTGCCTGGCTGCAGCACCACGTGCTCACCTGTCAGAGGGATTTGGCAGACTGTCATCGTCTCGTCCTTGTACTCAGGCTCTGTGTGCAACTGCACAGCTGGGAAGAGACCAAAATCCAGCATTAACCCATGCACAGCAATTCACACTCCACAAGGATATAAATCAGAAAAGGGTCCTTTTTTCCTTCTCAAAACCTGCTGAA
>NW_008688352.1:12080-14170 GCF_000695815.1 Acanthisitta chloris
CCCCAGTGGATAATTACAGTTCTAGAAGCAATCAGCCACAGGGAGCAGCCCATGATACACTACAGTCAGCAAGTTCACTGCCAGCCTGGAAGGAAATTGCCTTTGCAGAGTTTTAAAGCCAATTGCTGTCTGTATCACCACCCCCAGAGCAGAAACAGAGGTAGAAACACTGTTGTGATGGGTTTGAACAACGTATCAGAGCAACCAAATGTTTAAAACTCCCTCTGGGTGGATCTAAACCGGAGGCATTTCTACTGTTACTGTTCAATGCAACATTAGCTACAAGCAGTTACAAGTTCATATTGACTACACATCCCCGAGCTACATACCCAAATCCATCCTTTTCAGGGGCCCAGGAAAGAGGCGAATGGCTTTCAGGTAGTTTTGCTGGAAAAGAGACAAAGGATCAGAGGTGAAGCCATGACAAGCACCACTTCCAGCAGCTCCAGGCACTGTCAGGGAAGGCAAAGGCTCAACACCCAATCAGACAAATGTGGGCAGCACTGGGCAGGAGTCCCACTCCGTGTTTAGAAAGAGAAAGGATAACAAGGAACCACTGTCTCCACCCCTTCCACCCAAAGAATTAGTCAGCAGAAATGGCAAGGAAATAAAACAATGCTGAAGTTTGCAAATTTCCAGCTCAGACATGGCATGAGGCTGGCAAAGAGCAGGAGACCAAGTGCCTATTAACATGACATGGGGAGGGAGCAGACAGGGCAACAGAGGAACCTTTCCCCAAAAGCTGATTTATCAGGATAAGACCTGACAAGACAGTTTCAAGGAGTCTTATGCTGTCCTGTAACCGAAGAGATCTGGAGTTTGAAGCCTCCTGGCCCACACTAACTCAGACGAGCATCTTACTCCTGCACAATGAGCCACTTTGCCACCAGCTCTCCCAGCCTCAGGGTGAGCTTTAACAGTTCAAGGCTTTGCTCTCCTTTCTGCTACTTCTCCTACTTACCAGCTTTGGTGGCCCCAGGAACACACACCTCTGCAGCCCCATAGCCTTTAAGGTGAGAATCATACCTAAAAGCAAGCAGAGAAAATGCTTCAGCACAGCCCCAGTAACTACTGGTAGATCCCAGGAGAAGATCCTTCTCCATGCAGCAGTGCTGAGCCTCTCCATGGAGGCCAGAACTGAGCTCAGACCCAAACTCCACATTGCCTCAGCTCTGTGGCAGTTTCAACAAGTCACTTACCTCTGCAGACAATCTAGATATCTATATATCTTTACAGTCATCATTTGGAGCAAGTTATCTGAACAGACTGTTAACCTCCTCCTCTTTTGGAGATTCCTAGAACTGTAGTGGACAAGATCCTAAGTGATCTGTTATAGCCTCACCTTGCTTTGAGGACAGAGGTGGCCACAAACTTTTGTCAGTGCATCTGGACTCAAATCAGCCTAACCCATGAACAACTCCCTACTGGCAATTCTGGGGAGACAAAGCCAGACAGGGCCTGGACCACCATGTGTTTGCACTGTCACAGAGCCCACACAGCAGCTGGAAGCACTGCAGAATTTGAGGTTGAATTTGAGGAAAAGGTTCTTCTCCCAGAGGGTGTCTGGACACTGCAACAGCCCCAAAGCTGACAGAGCTCAAGGAGTGTTTGGCCAATGCTCTCAGGCACACGGTGGATTGTTGGGGTGTCCTGGGCAGGGCAAGAGTTGGACTGATGATCCTTGTGGGTCCCTTCCAGCTCAGAGCATTCTATGACTCTGCAAAACACGTCCCACCCCTCACCAGGCACCCTGCAAAGTGCCCATCCCCAGCCAAGGAACCAGCACAGCCTCCCCCACTCACCTGGCAGCCCCCCAACGTTGGCCCAGGCCACTCTGCTGAGGAAGATGCTGTCCAGGTGGGAGATTTTCAGCCTGAGGGACGAGAGGGGAGGTGAGCAGGGGCAGGTCTAGCCCAGGGCCCCCCATACTGCTGCACTTACTTGTGCTCCTGCATAGCTCGCTGGGTGCCCTCACCGCAGTTGAACAGGTATCTGGGGGGGAAAAAGGGTGTCAGGGCAGGCTCAGTCTGACCCCTCCGGCCCCATCCTCAGCCCCACCTCGACCTCATCCCCATCCTCAGCCCAATCCC
>NW_008688353.1:0-542 GCF_000695815.1 Acanthisitta chloris
CGGCTCCCTCCCCGCAGGGTTTGGGGGTGGAGAGCTGAGGACAAAGTACAGCTTTGACTAGACCCCGCCAAGCCCACATAGCAGCTTTTCATCGGGGCTTGGCATTAGCAAGACACTAATTAGAGGCCATTCAGCTGGAAGATTTCTGGCGGGAGCTGCTCCACAAAAGAGCCACTGTTTGCCACCAGGGCTCAAGTCATCATTTTGTGCAACTGCTCCTTGGGTTTCGGTCGGTGAGCCCCCACGGCCCTGCACCTTGCATCCCCATAGAGGCAGCTTTATTCCTTCCTTCCTGCCTTCCCCCTCGCTGCTGCCTGCACCGACGCAGGAACACGACAGGACGGCTGCTGCAGGCCACACCTAAGGAGAGCTGGGCTCATTACACCTGGCTCTGGGGGTGGTGGGCACCGGGCTCGTTACACCTGAATCTGGGGATGGAGGGCACTGGGTTTGTTCTACCTGATCTGGGGATGGAGGGCATTGGATTTGTTATACCTGAATCTGGGGATCGTGGGCACTGGGCTTGCTCTACCTGAATCTGA
>NW_008688354.1:0-688 GCF_000695815.1 Acanthisitta chloris
CGGTCTGACCACAAGGCCGGGGCAGCCCGCGGGGTCGGGACAGCCCACGGTGACTGGTCAGGCCACGGTCCCTGTTCATGTCCCTGTTCAGGTCATGGTTAAGGTCTCGTTTTGGATCCCAGTCCCTGTTACTGTTCCGGTCCCAGTTAAGTTCCCGGTTCAGGTCCTGATCTCGGTCCTGGTTCAGATCCCGGTTCTCATTCCCAGTCCTGCTCCTGTTCCCTGATCAAGTCCCATTCCCGGTTCCCGGTTCATGTCCCAGTTCCTAGTCCCAGATCAGGTCCCTGTTCAGGTTCCAGTTCCTGGTCCTGGTTTCCAGACTGGGTCCTGGTTCAGGTCCCCGTTCATGTCTCGGTTCCCTTTCCCCAATCAGGTCCCAAGTCCTAGTCTCGTTCTGGTTCATGTCCCAGTTAAGGCGTCTGTTCAGGTCCTGGCCCTGGTCCTGGTCCTGGTCCCAGTTCAGGTCCCTGTTCAGGTCCCGGTTCCTGGTTCAGATCCCGGTTCAGGTCCCGGTTCCCGGACCAGATCCCTGTTCAGGTCCCAGTTCCTGGACCAGGTCCCTGTTCAGGTCCCGGTTCCTGGTTCAGATCCCGGTTCAGGTCCCGGTTCCCGGACCAGATCCCTGTTCAGGTCCCAGTTCCTGGACCAGGTTCCTGTTCGGGTCCTGGTTCCCAATCCTGACTCAGGT
>NW_008688354.1:925-1274 GCF_000695815.1 Acanthisitta chloris
TCCTCTTTAGGTCCCGGTTCAGGTCCCTGGTCGGGTCCCGGTTCCCGATCTCGATTCAGCTGCCTGTTCAGGTCCCAGTTCCCGGTTCAGGTTCCTGTTCGGGTCTCAGTTCCCAGTCCCGGCTCAGGTCCCAGTTCCCGGTTCAGGTCCCTGTTCAGGTCCCAGTTCCTGGACCAGGTTCCTGTTCGGGTCCTGGTTCCCAATCCTGACTCAGGTGCCTGTTCAGGTCCCGGTTCAGATCCCTGTTCGGGTCCCGGTTCCCGATCTCGATTCAGGTGCCTGTTCAGGTCCCAGTTCCCGGTTCAGGTTCCTGTTCAGGTCCCGGCTCTGTTCTGGTTCCTGTTCTGGG
>NW_008688355.1:0-500 GCF_000695815.1 Acanthisitta chloris
GGCTGGTGATCCATCACCTCCCTGGGCCTGACATCTCCATGGTCATTCCTCTTGGGCCATGACTATCCACCAGGTCAAGGCCACCTCACCCCAGCAAACAGCTCCGTGGTGCCCACCACTAATTGCTCCTCCTGCCTCACCCTGTGCTGTCAGGATGAGTAGGATCACCCCAGGCCCTGCTGGAGGAGGTGCCACATTCCAGACAACCTGACCACTCTCCACTGGGAGAACTGGGAGCTCCTTCCCGAGCTCTTGTTGTGACCAACGTGTCCTTGAGCATCTCCTGGAGGACACAGCTAAAAATAGCAGCGACTCAGAGCTTTGAAGAGGACAAAGGACACTCCCAGGGGGTGAGGGACACTTGGCATCCAGCAAAGAGAAGCTGGAGGAGGACAAGGTGTTGGGAGAATGCCCAGAGGGAAAGTGTGTCATCTGCTGGTTCCTCAACAAAGCCTGATGGGAGGGATGGGACAGGGATGGGACAGGAGGGAGGGGACAGG
>NW_008688356.1:0-454 GCF_000695815.1 Acanthisitta chloris
GCTCCCCGGGGAACCCGCCGCAAACTCTGCGGACGTGAAAACGGCGCGGAGCGGGGCCGGCCGCTTGGCTGAAACCAGGCACACGTATATTGAGTTTGTCAGGGATCATAAAATGCTATTGATTATTCAAACAGCCATTGATTATAGAAGAATGCTTACTGCAGCAATGGGAAAGGTTAAAAGGAAATTGACCCTCTGCGTACGTGACACAAAGTCATTAGGTAAATGAGATATTCATACGGGATGTAATCAAGGTCATGCTAATTTTATTTGCGGTATTCGA
The DNA here is from genome assembly GCF_000695815.1 of Acanthisitta chloris. Lineage (NCBI taxonomy): Eukaryota > Metazoa > Chordata > Aves > Passeriformes > Acanthisittidae > Acanthisitta > Acanthisitta chloris. The sequence goes on from NW_008688356.1 coordinate 284, forward strand.
CTCAAATCTCGAGCTGCGTTTGGGGACAGCAAATTGTCCCCGAGGGAAATGAAACATCAGGTAGACCACAGGTGCTGTAAGAAAAAAAACCGCAAATAAAAGGCAAGGAGGGCAGCAAATTCCCCCGAAGCCTCGTGTCTGTTGTGGACACAGCCTCCAGCCCTGTGTGGC
>NW_008688356.1:475-3610 GCF_000695815.1 Acanthisitta chloris
CTGCGCGCAGGATCGGCCTCCCCGCAGGGGTCTTCTCACCTCGCTGCTCCCGCGTCCCCTCGGCCCGGGGAAAGCTAGGAGTGCGGGCAGTGTCAAGGATCCTCGTCTCTCCCAGACAGGATGAGAACGTGTAAAGAAATTAGATTTATTTATGCACATATTTATCCCCTCTAATTACAGAAATTAATCCTCCTACTTATGAGTAAAAGGTAACGTCCCTTTGATGTTTAACAGCATCATTTGTGGCTAACATTCCAACTGATTAAGGAATAATTGTTGTTAAATGCTTTACTAGTGGATAGTGTTTAATTGAGAGGCATTCATAATTTTACGGCTTACCACAAAATGAAACGTAATTAAAAACACAGGAACTTCCAACTGATTTTACTCCAATTATGTTTATTGTTCAGACTAAATACTGCACAAGATGGGGTACTTTTCCCCATTTCTAAATGGCACATTCTTCCCAAATATACCCTTGCAGGTTTTTCTTTCCCAGGTACAGGCTTGGGACGGCTTTCTGCAGCCTCCATTCCCCCACCCTATTATCATTAAAATGCTCCAGCCTTTTCTTCTCTCCTCCATGCAACACCTTGGGATGTGAGAAAGTGATGGCAGCTCTCTTCCCTCGGTGCTCGAAGTAATTGTGGACGGGCTGATGAATTTCTTGAAGAAACACTTGCCACACACTGAGGAAACCATCTCCTACCAGGATTTTACAAACCAAAGTAAACAAAGCACCCCAGAGGCGATTTTCTTCTTTTGCGCAGCTTACTTCTCAATTTACCTTAGAAAGAATCACAAAGACACACAAGAATTACAACAGAAATCATACTTGGTTTGAGGAAGATATTCTAGATGAGAAGAAGCAGAGAAAATGAACGTGTTCACAGGAAGGGATGGTTATTAAAATACCTGCCAGACTCACTGCCGTTCCCCTAACCAACCTTTCCTTCTTACCCGTGAACTCAGAAATCTCTTCAGCATCTATTATAACATCTAACATACATATCCCCGGCGGCTTGGGGGGAAAGAAAAAGAAAGAAACCAACACACACACCCCTCAGGTCCATCTCAGCAGAGTCTTAAAACAACCTCATCCTCCGAAAGGGGTGGGGAATAAAGTTACTTGTCTAATTTCCCTGTTTGCTCGATCGAAGAGTTTACTGTGCAAATGGATTTATTTATTTATTCCTCAGTTTCTCCATACTTCATCTGGGCCCTTGAAGCAAATCAGAGAATTGTCTGAAACCATGCTAATAAAAAAATCAGTGTTTTACAGTTAAAGGCAATAGTCAGGTCGAATCAGACTCTGATAAAATGGGGGCAGGGGGCATCAAATGCCCAATACTGCTTCCAATTTTATTTTTTCTTTTGGGCCCCAAACCGTTAAGAAAGGATCACACACATATTTATTGCTCCTTTTGTCTCCTTTCTAGCAGTATGCAAACCCCTGCGCATGTGTGTGCGGTTCAGGGTGCTGTCGCTCTGTTTGGGAGGGTTGCGGCATTCACAGGTGTGCTTTGGCTCGTCACTGTGTCCCCGTACAGTTTCCCAACTCTCCTGGAGGGTTTAATATAGTTGTGAGAGTAGAATAATGTTTAAATTCTACTGGGGAAATAAGTGGAGAGGGCGGAGGGAGAGGGGAAAGAAGGAATTCCCTCTTAGAGCAAGTTAGAAATAGCCCAAGCTTTCCAAACGGATGTTTAAATTGGCCATAATAGAGCAATACCTCCTTCGGTTTTGGTTGTGGGGGTTTTTTCCTTCAGGTATGAGTCTTGAATCCTTTCATTAAACTGACATAGATTTCCAGAGATGGCGAAAAGGAGGAGTATCTAGGGTGGACATTTTATGTAAATGAGCAAATCCGAAATGTATTACAAATCCACTGTAATAAAACTGACAGTTTTGACAGTATTGACAACATAAATATATGTTGGAACACAGCACTTTCAGACACTTAACCGATGAAGCAATAAAAAGATTCGACTACAATATTTCAAATAATCGACATTGATGTTTTGATACATCATTTTTATACCTCGAATCGATCTATCACTCTATGACCGGTCAATTTTAAGTAAAAATCTGCTGCAATTATTTACGCTATTGCCAATGACGACCTAATAACTGTTTTCAATTAATTACAGCAAAACTAAGTATTATGAGGACTAACCGGCCGCATATTCCATTGTACGGCATTTCTTGTATGGAGAGCAAACACATATATGTACATTGCATTCTCTTTATGGGATCAAAAGAAAGACGTACAAAGACGATCACAATCTTGGGGGGAGGGGTGGGGGAATAAAAAGCAACCTCTTTTCGGGAACACATCGCAGGCTCTCACCACGTATTTCTAGTAAAAGCTATAATATTTTGTCAGCTCTTTCTCTGTGCAATACCAAAGCGGGCTCCTAGGATTTTTTTTTCCTTTTCGGTTTGGGCTGTGCGCTGAATCCGACTTCAAACAATAGGCCGAGCAATTCTTGAAGGAAAAAAAATAAATAAATAAGAGATTCGTGCTTCGAGTGATCGCCTGTGTGTTGTGAGAGTCTCCGGATCATTTAAAAAGAGGTAGGAGCATATTGTTCTCTCCGGACCGAGAACTCCAGTGTAAAAATGCGAGAGCTCCTCTTCTGGAGTTTTATAGGCAGCTGGAGAACAAAAGGGGATATTTTGAGGGAGCGAGACCAGAACGCAGAGCTCTGAGCAGAGTTTGAAGCCTTCGCAGATTCTCTGATACTACACTGAAGTCATTTAGTTTGCCCTAACTGTCCTTTTGGTTACCATGTCATATTGGAAGATGGATTTTCTATCATGCTTCAGACTCCTTCGAACAAATGCAAACTAGATTTTTAACTACCCGGTGGAAGCAGCGTTAGTGGGAAGCCCTAACAGGTTTGTGGTAGTAGTTTATTCTGGTGTGTGATGGAAACATGCACGTCGGCTGTTTACGGTCTTCACTTTTACAAACCTCCCAACCTAAGTAAAATAAAATCTAAAAAAAAACCAACTCTCAGGTCTCTTCTGACTTCAGCTCTTCACACACACTCGCGTGAGATAAACTGGACAAACGCGAAGGGAGTCAACCCTGTGCCCCTTCCCACGCGGATTTCGCCCCACAGGGACGGC
>NW_008688357.1:0-1896 GCF_000695815.1 Acanthisitta chloris
TAAGAGAAGCAAGTACTTCATCCCACAATTTCTGGTTCATACAGTCTTCTTTAATCAGCCACTGCTGTTGCTGGGTCAGTTGGAAAGCTTCTCCTTTCCCTCCATGTCCCATTCTCATGGCTTTGGATGCATTTTTAGTCTCCTCTATACCTGTTTAAAATTATGACAAGATACAGTAACAGTGGTAGCTTGAACTATTAAGAAGGGAAGACAAAATTATTTCTAGAAAGCTACAACATGAATCACAACTATGTAATGATGCAATAAAGCTCCAATTCAAACTGCCCAGATTTATTTTGATCTATAGATCATAACTACATAGAATGTTCATTTTTCTGTGAAGTTTAAAAACCTTACAAGTATGGAAGAACACCATAAGATCCCCAGCTTCCCATTTTATTACTGAGCACTTAACACACTACATTTGGATTCCAGGCAACTTCCAACTTCCTTGTAGCTTTCATGCTATTGGCTTATATACAACTTGACAAAGCTCAGTCTAAGAAGTAAGATGAAATACCATCATCAATTGTCCTTTTCTGTTTTCCATTACTCTGGCTTGTCGGCTCCCGTTTCACACTTTGCTTCTTAACCTTATCCTTTTTCTCTTTACTAGCCATGGCTTCCAAATAACCTTCTGGATACTAAAAAACACATGAAAACCAGATTTAAAGCAAAATCCAATGGCATCTGGGAATTCCCAAGTACTGGCAAGTTTATTTTCGAAAAGAATGTAGACCTCTATGATTATATATTGAAATAAGATAAAATTATTTTTTAAACCCTATATAAACAGGAAACTTTTAAACTAATATATTTTTGAGAAAACTGAATTTACATAAAAGGATATGATCTAGAATAGATTTTATTAAAAGGCACCTTATATCCATATCTACAGCTCTAACTGCACAAATCAGAAAGCTAAAGTTGATGTCATGTAGCAAAACAAGCCATCCAAAGGAAATAATTGGTTTGCTGAGGGAAAAAAATATACTACTTTCATTCTTCTCATCTGCCACAAATTTCACAGTGCCAAAGTTACTGCCTGAAAGACATCATCTGCAATAGTTCCTCAGTAATTGGTCACAAATAGAGAAAAATACATAAAAACATATATATTTTTAAATTCTAAGAAGAGACTCAACTATTGCAAGAGTTACTTCTATAAATCTTATGCAGTGCAAGAATCACAAAACTATATTCAAAGTTATTTTCTGATCCATATATACAGAGTAATTTCCTGTAAAAGCGGAAAGTTTAATCCACAATTCATTTGGCTTTGCAAATATCATAGTTTTTCAAATTACAAATGTTTCTAAAATATCAAAATGTTTTTATATTAGATCCTGCCTCATTGTAGTATATGAAAAATGGTCCTTAAATTTTATTCGCAGTTCTAGTTTTAAAATTTGAGACTCCATTTACTTGAACAGAATATCAAAGCAACTTTGTGAACGCTGATTCTGACCTGTACACTCAGACCCAGTTTCTTTGACCGTTCGATCCCTTCTGAAGTCCAAGGTGCAGGTTCAATATCATCTCTCCTCAGAAGATAGCGCCAAACCAAGAACCCACATGTCCCAATTTCTGGCCAATATTTTACCACCTAAGGATAAATAACAACAGGCTTATATTTTTGGTATCACAGTAGAATATCGAATGGTTTGGGTAGGAAGGAACCTTAAAGATCATCTAGTTCCAACCCCCCTGCCATGGGCCAGTAGACCAGGTTGCTTAGGGCCCCAACCAGCCAACCAGGCCTTGAATGCTTCCAGGGATGGGGCATCCACAACTTCCCTGGGCACCCTGTTCCAATGCTTCACCATTCCTCTGAGTAAAGGATTTTTTCTGTGCTGGCTTGGGCTGAAGTAGAGTTAACTTTCTTCACAGTGGCTA
>NW_008688357.1:2030-2786 GCF_000695815.1 Acanthisitta chloris
GTGGGGATGCATGGGAGATTGGGAGGAGACACAGTTGGGACAGGTGACCCAAATTGACCAAAGGGATATTCCATACCATACCACATCATGCTCAGTATATAAAGTGGCAGGAAGAAGGAGGAAGGGGGGGATGTTTGGGGTGATGTTGTTTGTCTTCCCAAGGAACTATTATGCGTGATGGGGCCCTGCTCTCCAGGAGGTGCTGAATAACTGCCTGCCCAGTTGTTCACTGGGAAGCAGTGAATTAATTCCTTGTGGTTTGGGTTGGAAGGGACCTTAAAGACCGTCTAGTTCCAACCCCCGTGCCATGGGCAGGGACACCTTCCACTAGACCAGGTTGCTCAGGAATAGATCCAATCTGGCCTTGAACACTTCCAGGGATAGGACACACACCATTTCTCTGAACAACCTGTTCCAGTGCCTCACCACCCACACAGCAAAGAATCTCTTCTTAATATCTAATCTACACCTACTCTCCCATTTAAAGCCATTGCCCCTTGTCCTATCACTACCTGCCCTTGTACAACACCCCTCTCCAATTCATGTAGATTCCTTTAGGTACTGAAAGGCTGCTATAGGATCTCCCCAGACCCAGCTCCAGGCTGAACAACCCCAACTCTAAGCCTGTGTGCATAGGAGAGGTGCTCCAGCCTTCTGATCATCTTTATGGCCTCTTCTGGACTCACTCCAACAGGTCTATGTCCTTCTTATGCTGGGGGTCACGGAGTGGGATGCAGTACTCTAGGTGGGGTCTCA
>NW_008688358.1:0-2609 GCF_000695815.1 Acanthisitta chloris
GGCTGTTACACGTCAGGGAAGCCGATCGTGCGTTTTCCGGCGGTATCGCGACAGGGAAGTTATTGTCCTTAGCGCGCACTGGGGAGTCATCTTCAAACACGTGTTAGCAGCTTGTGCTTAAAAGAACGAAGAGTGATTCACGCGTGTCAGTCGTGATGGGCACGTTGCATGTTTTTCTCATGATGGCTTTTTCCATTAGAGAAAAAGACCTTTGTCTGCCTGAAAGGTAAGGGAGCTTTTTGTTTAAACGCAGGGAATCTCCTGGACACAGCTAACTTCTTATTTTCAGTAGTAGTTCTTATAGGAAGTGAAATCTCAAACTTAGGTAGTTCTCAGGCCATTCGGAGTGAAATGCACACACACGGATTTTTAGTCGTTTTTGTGTGGGGCAGGAAAGCATTGCTTCAAGTATTGCATCAGCATTTGTGGAGATGGCCCAGAGCAAATTAAAAGAAGAAAGAACAGTACAATTCCTTACTTTCCCTGCGAAGGAGTGGAGCTGTACACGTTTCTCAGCTTCTGCCTCTGAGTACCCATTCACATAGGTGTTGTGAGGCCACAGCATGTTGTGTTAATAGCTAGGTTAGAATGGAGAGTCACTTAATTTGACTGACTAGGGCTTTGTATTGGTGTAGAGGCACAGAATTAGGAGCTAAATCAAAGATCTGGAAGTTCTGTTGACGTACTTCGCACTTCAGTTAGACTGAAGCTTTGATTTGGATAAGAATTTGTTGCTTTTTGTGTTGCTTCCTAGTAACAGTTTGGGATGTAACTGTTCTGTGGCAGTTGCTGAACACTTTCTAGATCATCTCTGAAAAACAAGCTTGTGCAAATACTAGTTTTGTTTGTTTCGAAATAAATATACTCAGAAAATCTATAGTATGTTTTATCTCTGCCATGTCTGTTGTGTTTACCATTTAGTCCTTGCTTAGCTTGCAGGCAGTTTTTAAGAACACTGTAGGAGTGTGAGAAAGTTGGGACATTTCACTGAAAGAACCAGTTGGCTTGAAGTAGAAGATTTTTCTTTTAGGGAGTTGTTTGTGGTTTTTTTTGGTGAGAAGCAATAATATAAACAGCATCTTCATTGGGTGACAAACTAAGAGATTATTTCTTTTCATAATGGAATGGCTTCACTATCCACACACCATGTAGAGATTGATCCTGTGTGATAGTACTGACTTTAACTGGTCGGTTTATTGCATGTGTTTTCTCCAATTGCTTCTTAAAATGCTTTTGTTGCCCTGCACCCTTCATATGACACAAAATGTGTAAAATACTTTGTCATACATTAGAGGAAATGATTACTCACTCTCTGTTGCTGCCTAGGTATTGACATTAGAATCAAATGTGAAAACATTGTGCAATTCTTAGTAGTAATTACTCTAATTCTTAAAAAGCATTAAAAACATTTTTAAGTTTGAAAGCTTTTCTTTAGGAAAAGTTCAATGAAACATAGTAATACGGACCTAAGAGGTGTTGGTGTAACATCCCTTTAACCAGGCTGTTACTAAATAGCAGTGTTACACACTCAGATGGAGGTGGATTTTCTCAGGCACTCTTGCAGTGGTCTACATGTTAATAGTATAATCAAAGCTGGACTGTAGTTAATTGAAAAAAACCCACACTCCACGCAAGTTTTGTGCTTGCTGCTCCCTTTTTTGAGGGGTCAGCCTGCACAGCTGTTTTCTGCAACTTACTCTAGACTAAGCGTGCAGATTGTTTTGTGGTGCTGAAGAATTGTTTTGGGAAAATATTGAAAAGAAGTTAAAATCAAGCAAAATGAAATCAAGCTAGATCAGCCATACTGTCACTGCTCTTGTATATATTTTAAAAACATATTAAGTTTGTTTATGCATAAAGACTTGAGGGTTTTTACAGTTAACTTTGGTTATTCTAACAGCAGGAAGTATTGTAACCGTTTGTTTCATGGGGAACTGAACTGTTTTGAAAATGGTTAAGATGTTTTGCTGGTTTTAAAATAAAAGTTATGATGTGTAAGCAGAGATACTAAGGATATTAATCCTGGGACACTGGTAGAATTAATTGCTGCCTTGAATAGATGATAGAATTGTTAGTTTAAATACATTAGTTACTAGCAGTTTTATTAAACTTGCATTGTGTTTAGGATATATTTCTTTACCCCTTTGGACTCAAAAAATAGCATGTTTAAAGAATACTAGGTTTTAAAAAGAAATGATTGCATTAACAGTGCAGCCAGACCAGTACAGTTGTCTTACATACTCAGACCCACTGTTACTGGGACTTTGGGGAGTCAGAGATAATCAGAACAGGGCAGCAACGCCTGAATGACGCTGACCTTTGTTTCAGAGTAATTGTGAGTTGTGTGTGGTCTCAGACACTTGGTTCCAGCAGTTCCTCAGGCCAGCCCCGTGCTCTCGCCTGGCTGTGAGTCAGAGCTAGTGTGCCTCTAATGGGCAGAGTGTCCCAGCAGGGTTTGCACCGAGAGACAACTAACAAGTCTCAGTGGACTTAACCAAACCTGAGAACCATGTGGGTATCCCTGTACACTCTCCAGCTTTCAGAGGATTGGTGCAGCTGGCTCTGCATGGTGCCTGGTTCCACCAGGATGTATTAACTCAGAAGAGCGG
>NW_008688358.1:2622-24012 GCF_000695815.1 Acanthisitta chloris
AGTTGAACCTGGAATATTATAGCAGTGTTTATGTAGCACTTGCTTTAATTAGTAGCTGGGGCTGGTTTTGAGCTGGGGTTGTGTAGAATAAGCTTAGATGTTTTGCCATCCACAACATAATTGATCTGCAGCTTACAAAACTGGCCCAAGGATAATAGAGTGTGCACCTACAGTGTCATATTAACTCAGATCAACAGTGCTCCTGAAGGAAGTCTTGTGGTCATTGTCACTTGGGAAACTTTGAGTTCACATTGGTTTGTGCTTTTCCAGTGGATGACCTGAATTCTTTTTGGATTAAAATAAATTGAAAAATGCACTCTTACCTGCAAATGGGCATTTATTTCAGTGGGGTGGACCTCCCCAAAATGTTAGTGTCTCATTATTAACATTGGGGTCTCAATTCCATTTGTTTTGTTTAACTGACCTGCTCACGTTGTACTGCCCTGCATGCTGGCACAGACATAGCCTAAATGGAGACTCAGAGATCTGATGCAAATCCATCATTTGGGGGGTAAAGATGTAATTTTTTCAGTATTTTGAGTGGCATCAGGCCAGATGAGCATTGCTTTTCTTTCTCTTGTATTTTTTGTCACCACTGTAATAATCACACAAATTAATCTCTTGCTTGAAGAGCTTCTAATTAAAATGCCGCTATTGAGAATGCTGCTTGCATTCAGTTTCACTTTAGGTAATACTTTCATAAGTGAACCCAGGTTTTAAAAATACCTCAGGACTGTTTAGTTCCTTACTTGCACATCTGAATAAATGGGGGAAGTTTGAAGATCACCATATACAATACGGAGACCACAGTAAATGTGTCAGACACTGATCACTGTACTGGCAGGGTAGTAGGACAGTCTGTAGAGAAGTTTGGGATACTGTTCCTGAGATATCTGCAAGTGTATTAGACCTAGATTCAGCTTAGCATCTCTTAACTTTCCATACCTAACCTTTGGTTTGTAGTTGCTTGGAAATTTGATGTCGGAGGCTCCTTTGACTGCTGGAAGAGTAGATACTGTTCTAGTGTGTTTTCTGGCTGCTGACAGAAAAAAAACGTGCTATGTATTTCCCTTCATTGTAGCATCTTGGATGCATCTTCCTCTCGTCCAGATCCCTTGCTTCTCCAGTGAGCAGTTTCAGTTTTGGTATCTGTTGATCCTCACAGCTTTCATAATGGAATCAGCATTAAACTGTTCTCTCTGCTGGTTTCACATTAGTAGTTACATATCGTAGTGAGAAAGAGATGAAGACTTTTCTTTAATTCTAGTGTTGATCTTCAGTGTCACAGACAGCAGAGGTGCTAGGATTAGTCCATGCAAGAATTAAATCAGTGGCAGGGCTTCTTTCTGGCTGCTGTGAAAATAACTGTACAGATGTGGGGGGAAAGAAGTAGAACAGAGTGCAAGTGAAATGGATTGTTGAAGCCCTACGGGTAAAAGTGTTTCACATCATCTGACTAGAAGATTGAAGGACTAAGTTTGATCTGTTCTTACTGACTGTCTTACTCCTTTTATTCAGTAACAGTAATGTCATTGGCTGCTAAACCTTAGCTTTTTTAAATTTAAATTAAAAAACCCAACCAGCCAATTTTTCTTGTATACATATGTAATATCCACTGAATACAGTATGCTTCAGCATCTTTTAATTCAAAGAACTGTTTCTCTTACTCCCTAGGCTTATTTACCAAAATGGTGGCTCAGATAAAGTGCTTATCAGAATGAGAGAAAGTATTGCGCCTACAGGCAGCCTGGAAAATTACTTCCCCAGTTGTTCCTTTTTGCTTTACAAACCACTCCTTAACATCATGTGAACCTCTGATGGCATAACACTACTGTAGCCTGTCTAGAACCATCTCAGGCCCAGTAGCTTATTGCTGTACTATCTTCCCCAAAATAGCTTTGAAGTTAGTCCAGTTGTCTATCAGTTTGCAATATAGTTAAGGACTGAGAACCTAAAAGATCTTAATTTTGTGCCTTTTCTATTGGCTATTTTTTTGCATGTGAAAATTTCAAGTATTGATACCAAGGGAGATAAGGGAGTTTTGTTCCCATCCGTATCATCCAAGTTTCAGATTCTAGATAAATGTTGACTGATGTGCACATATTATGAAGAGACAATATACAATGTTTTTTTTTCAAGTAAAATGGCGGTACATATTTGCTGCTTTTCTTTGCCTGTGCAGTTCCAAAAATTCAAGAATGATGGAAAGGAAATATGTTCATAGGCATATGCATTCTAAGGGGGAGGGGAGGTTTTATGCTTATTATCTTGCATAAAAACTTTATTGAACTGTTGAAGGAATAATTAAATTTTCTCTCTCGTTTCTTCTGCCATCTTAGACCTTGTGTCACAGGAGTGTTCATTGTTTGGCCTGGTGAGATGTTGCCAAATGCCCTTTGGGGCCAGTTAATGAATTCCATCATCACACACCTCATGTAACTGATGTAGTTGTAAATGTGTCTTTGAATTATGCTATAGTGTTATGTATGCATTCTTACACCAGAATAAATGAGTTCTGATATTCAGAGGTATTACCAAATATATTTGGGTTTCACTTTCATCCTCTCCAGTCCACTATATACATTTATCTCTTGTAGTTGTTTCCAGAGCCTGTGGGAATAAATTTCCTCTCATAGCTTTTTCCGGAGTCTGTAGGAATAGAGTTTTCCTACATGATTCCCTTATATAGATTTTTATTTTTTTCAAATGTACCTACTCTTATGGTATAGTACTGATACTAGATTTTACTCTTAGTGTTTAAGACTGCCACTTATGGCTTGCTCTTGTACATGTATACAAGATACATCTGTATCTGGCAAAATTTGTTTCCTGTTCCTTGTGTGTTCAGTGCCATTGTGTTCATGCCTTGAGGAAAGCATGTTATAATCTACAGATCTGCTGTATGTATAAGAATTTTGCTTACCATAACTATTGAGACAGCCTGATTCAGTTTTGGCTCGTGGCTGCCTGCTTGGAAAACAGTTGCAGTGAAGATAAGGCACTGTGGTTTGTAAGGCAGTCTGTACACTTCAGTGAGAAATTCTTGTTTCTTGTGATACTGTGTCTTTGTGATGCGTATCCACATGATCCAGTGTTTTGAGGAACTAGAGGAAGTGCTTCCTCTAGTGGTTCCTCACTGCATATAATGCAGTGGTAATTTTGGTGACCAAATTGGGTTTGTTTTTTTGTTTATTTTTAGAACTGAGGGCTAAACTTTTTTGAAGACTTGACTGCATAAGATTGCTGAAATACTATTGGAAACAAGAGGGCATACCCCCTTCGTTGTGTTAAGGGTGATCTTGAGATTTTTATGATTGGGTCGTGTCTGTTTCAGGGTCAGTAATATGCTCATAGTAATAACTATCTGAATAGCAAATTATGTTGAAACGATCTTTACTCTCCATGGTTGCATGTTGACTCTCAGCTCATGGGCTAATGTCCAAGTTGAATTCTAGAAGATGTTTGGACTGGAAAGTTAAAAATAGATCACAGAACCTTCTTCCAAGCTTGTAACTATCTCTGTGCTGGAATTTGGACATCTCCTCAATGTCATCTTAAATGCAATTCCTGCTAATGCTGAGTATTGGAATGTCCCAGTTCTTTCTGTCATCTTGTTCTACAGTTGTACTGTGTGTGATCATTTCTTGTACAACAGAACTACTTCCTTTCCTGAAAATATATTACAAGATTAATTTTGTTTTCAAATTCTGCAAAGATGGTTTTATTTTAAAGAGACTATACAAACTGCTAAATGCTGTTTGTTGGTGTGAGAAGTAGGATACTGTTTTAGTTTTTACTTCATTCTGAAACACTTCCCTAGAAGTGTTGCTTTTCATTGTGAAAAAAGAGTTTACTACATTTGTAACAATGAGTAGCTGTGTGGGGTGGGGAAGAGTTAACAACTAGTTTTAGTTTGTAGTGGAATGTCCATATAAAGATTTAAAATAAATTTGGACCCTTATGTCTTGCACTGCTTTTGTAATTCATGTTTGAGAACTGACTGGAATATGTTTCCTTTGCTGTCCTTTTAACAGGTTGTGACTGCAAGAATGTCTTTTCCACCTCATTTGAATCGCCCTCCTATGGGAATCCCAACTCTTCCCCCTGGGATCCCACCTCCACAGTTTCCTGGCTTTCCTCCACCTGTACCTCCTGGTAAGTTATGTTAGTGTATGGAAGTGTTACAGAAATCATTTTGCCTTTATTTATTCCCTTCTGTAAATAAAGTTATTTACAAAAGTTGCTGGCTCTTAATAACTCACATTCATGCACATTGCAGTCAGAGTTCTAGCTTACCCACAGATCATGTCATGAGAGCAACGTCCTTTTAGTCTACCAAAAGCTGTTTACTTTTGACCTGAAATGAACCGTTATAAATCCAACTGCACTTTGTCTTGGACCTTTTCTCAAGATTGTAGCAGAGCAGTGATTTTTGTTAGCGCTAGGTGTTTCAAGAGCCACTGTTTGGACAGTCGACTGATCTTAAATTCCTTTCACATAAGCCATTGCAATAGCCTTTGGAAACTTGGCTATGCTGAGTATGTGTAAAGTGAAAATACAGGAGTAACTTTCAGAGAAGGTCCAAATTGTTGCATTGCTTTTCCTCTACTTTTTTTTTATGTCCCACTTTTCATTTATTCTGTTTGTTATGTACTTCATACATCTTGCAAACTTACTGTTATGTTCTTCATTCCTTCTAATCCTCTCGTAATTATTCCTGCCTTTTGTTCATCTGTAAGATCAGCCTCTGCTTTTTGCTTTGAGACTTTTGTTGGTCTGGAACCACTTCCTTTCTGTACATTGCCAATACAGATAACAATGACTGGAACTCCCACAGAGCAGGTAGGCAAGAGAAATACATCAGAGAATTACCCCTTTAAAATTCATCACAAGGGCTGCAGAGAATAACTCCTGTCTTAAGCTGTGTTGTGCACACATGTTTTGTAGACAGTAAAGTAATTCAGAAACCACGTGGCTGAACTGTGAAATGATTTCTGCACATCCATTTATCAGGCTAATCTTTATTTGCAAAAATTTTTCTAAATTTTTTTTCCTGAGATCCATGAGATGTTATCTATTTTCTGCTAAAAGCAGAGTTCTTCATTAGGTAGCATCCTGCCATCAAAAATTTCAGGTTAAATTTTAAAATCGTACCTCTTATCTTTACTAGCTGCCATTTATGTACCGGAGTGTGTAAAACACCAGACACTGTAAAAGATGACTATCTGAAGAATATTTTAAAATACCTGATGCAATTTTCTGCTCTGAACATTTGCTTCTTAACATATGTGACAAAGATCTTTTTCTTCTCTTGCTGTGTTTGACTTTATATAAGTGATCTCGTTTTAGTACTAGTAATCTGAACAGTATTTAGAGTGGAGAAGCCTGGTATTAGGTGAGAATTAAATTTTCTCTGCACACTAGAAACATGATTTGCTTACCTGTGCAGACAACATATTTTGACATGTAGAGGATATGAATCTTATTTCTTAGTATAGTTGCGTCAGTAGAGTTGGAAATGCCACAGAGACTTCATGGAAGTCTGATCTGAATATGTTCCATATGTAAGATCACAATTTTAGTGGCTTATAGTATTATCTTTAGCTAGCTGTTTGGCCAAATTTCATGTCCTAGATACTTTAGCTTATAATTTTTTGGAAAGTTTCAGCTGGAGTAGTTTGCTTGTGGAAGATGGAATTTAGGAAAGATGTTTTGTTTTGCTTAAAAATATGGTTGTTAAGAACATGAAGTTCTAGTGTTTCCACGTCTTAGCGTGAAAGATTTGATAAGGAGGTGATTCTGATAACTCTTGTGATCTCTGAAGATTCTCAGATACCATTAAGATGTGAAAAACACCAGTTTGTATGTCAGAAATGCTGTAGTGGGTCAGACCTGCAGTCCCTGTAGGCTGGTCTGAGCAGTGGGACTACAAAGTGGTATTTAGGGTGGGCATGTACACGTATCTGCTTTCTAAGCCTGTTCCCTCATACTAATGTAGTGTTAAGGATCTTGGAGTATGATCTTTCATATTTCCTTTATCTTTTTCTGGCCCTGTCATTCATGAATGTTTTGATTTATTTTTTTTTACCCTGCTGGTACTGTCCATCTCCAATGTTGCCTCTTGTACCAAATTTGAGAAGTTCACTAACCACTGTGTAAAGTGCTACTCTCTTATGTTTGTCTTTAAACTCATCACCTACTTAGTGTCCCCTTCCTGCCCCAGTTCTGATGTGGGAGTTGGGCGAGCTGTGTTTTTTGGCTTTTTACACGTCAGCTATGTCCATGCCTTGCAGACCTCCACACTTGAATCTCAGACTGTACAGTCTTTCCTAGTGAAACAGCTGCCTCACCAGCTAAGTCTTGGTGCTGTGCTTGTGTTACAGAGACCAGGTCTGTAGGCAGTAGTCAGAGGTGTAGGTGCACTAGGCTTTTGCATAGCAGCTAAATGATGCCCAGTGTTTCACTGGGTTTTTTGGCTTCCGCTGAGCATTGGGCTGATAGTTTTATGGAATTGTCAGTGATAACACAAATATCTTTACTGAGGTGTAGCTTTAAAATCCATCATGATAATTATAGTTGTAATAGTTTCAGGGCTGCACAACCAGCTGGAGAACATAAATTAAAAAAATAACATAAATAAAGCAAAAACAGTGGATGAGGAGAAAGCTGCAGAGGGTGTCTGAGGAGAAATGTTTCAGGACTAAACACTAGAGAAAGTGGGAAAAACAAGTCCAGGAATGGTAGGTTGAAGAAGTTTGGTTAGTATTTTATGAACACAGACGTAAGAGAGATGGAGAAGGGAAGGGTCAAAATGGGAAGGATCAAGAGGGAAAAACAATGAAAGCATTTTATAGAATGAAAAAAGATGTGGAATCCCTACAGGCTATTTCTGTGAACAGGATGAAGTTGACTTAATTGTTCTTGTGTCCCAATGTCTTTGCTGGCCAACTGGTAGTTTTGATGAAATCCATTCACTTCTTATATTTAATGTCCTCTAGCAGCTGGCATGGAAAAATAAACAGTGTTTCTTATGATCAAATGTTGGCTTGCATGATAGTGCTTGAAGCTGCCAGTGAATTTGGTAGTGTGAAAGAGAGGATCACATGGTTTCATCTGATTAAATACTGCTTTAAATTAAGTGTTAGAGACTGCCAAGTCAAGTATTCAGCAGGTAGGGAGCACCTCGACTGAGGTTTTCTATGCTGCCTTTATTAAGCTGTGTCATAAATAGTAGCATGAAGCCTGGTGACAATCTCTAGAGGACCTCATCCCTAAGCTGTATGCAGAAGCAATTGTGCTATGACAGTTGTGTAAAATGGGAATGAGATTATAATCTGTAGGACATCAGCTGCTGTTGCTGTCTATTTATGGAATTCCCTGCCTCATTCATCACACTGCTGTCTGCTAGAACAATATTGTGGTTTAAATGTTCTCTGAAAATAGATTTGTTTGTGACAAACAAAGTTGAAATGATAATATGATAAAGTACCAGAACACCCATGGTATGTTAGTGCACTTAGGCTTTTTTTGAATGTTTAAGGAATTACAGGTAATCAGTACTGTGAAATTCTTATTTGACCAGAATTGCTGTCTAGTTTGGAAATTATGTCCGTGGTCAGTTCATTTGTATTTATCAGTTATCTCAACAGGACAGACTGATGTTAGTGTCTTGTCTTTCTCAGGGACCCCTATGATTCCTGTACCAATGGGCATTATGGCTCCTGCTCCAACGGTAAGTGTTACAGTGGGGATGGGATTATAGCAAAATAAAACGGAGAGTAAAATTTAGTAGGTGTCAACAGTATTTTTGTTTTGCTCTATTTCATTAGAATTCGTACTATGAAAGTAAATGTTTCATTTTAAATGCAAGTGTAATGCAAATGTTATGCAAATTTCTGGCCCAGACATGGTTTGAAGTAATGTCTGGAGCTGTTAGCTGCAACGGTGATGTGATTATTGTTCTTGCAAGATGTACTTCAAATACAATGGTTTAGGCTACGCCTTTGGATCATGTGTGCTGTTCCTGTGCAATACAGTTAGATCACTTAGATTCCAGGCCTCTCACTCTTGAGTTTGTTGCCCTAATATAGTACTCTGGAGGCATCACCTCATCCAGACTTACAAGGCTATCATGCAGCACTGCTGAGATGCCCAGGAACATGTGCTGTGACAAGCTTACAGATAAGCTTTCTTTCTCCATGTTGCAGGGAAAGAAATAGTTGCATCTAATATCCATCTGTGGAAGAACAGATGAAAGGTTTTTTTGTCTGTCTTAATAATTTCTAGTTGGAAGGGAAGTTTATTATTTTGGAGTGGACAAAAGCACTCTTTAAAATATAAAGGTCACTTATTGGCTTCAAGATGAATCACCATTTCTGTGATTTTGCATAAGTGAAATCTCCCCAAAACACTGAATTTCTTGGTAGCTTGTATCATCTACAGGAGGATATGTTTGTGGTGATCGATGTATTTAAGACAAAGATACTGGAACAAATGCATTATTCAGTTTGTGATTTATTTAATTTTTATTAAGTGACACTTCAAGAAGAGTGTTTTGAGACAAGAGACTCAGTGCATATGTACTATTAAATCTTAGGTGGAAGGAGAGAAGTGCAGCAAAATGGAACAGATGATCATGCCTGTTTCTGTATGGTTATTTTACAGATGTTTGCTCCTTAGCCTGAAGAGGCTTTGCGTTTTGTATTGATTCAGTAA
The DNA here is from genome assembly GCF_000695815.1 of Acanthisitta chloris. Classification (NCBI taxonomy): domain Eukaryota; kingdom Metazoa; phylum Chordata; class Aves; order Passeriformes; family Acanthisittidae; genus Acanthisitta; species Acanthisitta chloris. The sequence goes on from NW_008688358.1 coordinate 11,338, forward strand.
AGCAGTAGTGTTTATTCACTGTGTGAAAGCTTTAAGACCAGTCATGTGCCCATTGAAGTCTTTGAGCCAGAGTTACTTTTTTTGTTTGCAGCTTGCTTTTTGCACTGTTAGGTAAGGTAATTCAAGTTCCAGTGGCAAAAATGTTGCAAATTAATTATTTGTGGAAGAAACAATACCTAACATTACTGTACACTCAGCTTGAGACCTTCCCGTAGCTGTGTTCAGGTATACCTTTTGTTTTCTGGCTTTGCCAGAAAATGGCTGTCTTTCTTTGTGTTGTATAAAGTGTTAAAGCCTGAACTGCTTATTGGTGTCTTACTCCATATGCCCAACTAAGGTTCGTATGAAAGTTGAATTTTGAAATAAATGTGCATCCCCAAGTCTTTCGTGCCATGTATTTAGATAAAAAGCCAAACCAGCCCAGTGCTTTCATTTACAGCCTCTCCTTCTCTTTCTAGGTATTAGTTCCTACGACGGTGTCTATGGTTGGAAAACATTTGGGAGTCAGAAAAGACCATCCTGGCTTAAAGAACAAAGAAAATGATGAAAATTGTGGTCCCACCACTACTGTTTTTGTAGGCAACATTTCTGAGAAGGCCTCAGACATGCTCATACGGCAGCTTCTAGCAGTAAGTACAGTGGGCTGCTTGTTAAGTTTCATCCCTGGCTGATGAATGAAGTAAAGACCCACAAGCAGTGTATTGAAACTAAAAGCAGAGCTGCTCTCACTCACTGGAATAGCAGTCTATTACAGTTGAGTTGAAATTCAGTAACCGAAGAGTTCAGCTTTTTTGTGCTTTGGATGTCTATTGAATATAGACATCTTTTATTTTAGTAGTGTTTACCAATTTTAATTTTGTCATCTTTTGCAAAAAGTGGTTAAGTGTTTGCAATGTTTTGAACAAAAATTAACAATTAATATTATTTATCTTTAATGCAGAAATGTGGCTTGGTTTTGAGTTGGAAGAGAGTGCAAGGGGCATCTGGAAAACTTCAAGGTAACTGTTCATACTTCTCAAAATCTCTAGACGGACTCTTGTTTTTATTACCTGGCAGGGTTTTTAATATCCTGACACATTGCTGCTATTAATAATTTTATATTTTAAGGTACTGTATATAATAGATAACTGCTAAATACTTCCTAGTAAAGGGCTAGTATTTTTTGGAATTGAGACAGAATGAATAAACAATAAAATTAGAAAAGGTTAAATGGGAAAATGTCTTGGGAGCCTAATTTTGCTCACCTTGCTGTTCTGAGACTGAGTGAGGAGTTCATGGACCATTCCTGAGAAAGGTTTGCCAGTTTGGATTTAGCTTGCAAAGGGGCTGCTGTTGCAACATTGTTACTAGTCACTTCCAGTACTACTTGAATAATATTGACCTCTTTTAAGGATGTTTTCCTGATGAAAATTTATCTTCTTTCCCCATTTTAAAACTGAACTGATTTTTTTTTTCCTTGTGGTCTTTCTCCAGTGGATTCAGGAAACAATTTTGGTTACAATTTTTATTTGTTAGTATTTTCATGTCTTCCTAGATTTTTTTTTTACAGATGTAATTCAGTTTTTTCAGCTTTTTTGTATATATCACACACTGTTTATTTTGCTCTCATAAAATGTTTTCTCATTTAGAACATTCTGTAACTGTTGTGAAGAACCTAGTGTGAAATACCCTTCCCTCTAGGTTAACAGTGAGCTGTTGTTTGATGTCCTTGGTCTTTAGACAATTGCAAATTCACCTGAGATACTTTATATGGACTGAATTTCTTAGTTAAGACCGATATGTCGAAAGCTTTATGAACACATGTAATCATAGAATAGTTTGAGTTGAAAGTGACCTTTTAAAGTTCATCTAGTCCAACCCCCCTTCTATGAGCAGGAACATCTTCAACTAGATCAGGTTGCTTAGAGCCCTGCCCGGCCTGACCTCGAAAGTTTCTGGGGATTGGGCATCTACAATGTGTCTATTGCTTCCACCTTATTTACTGGACAGTTAGTTACATCAAAGATTGATGCAGCGAATTAGCTTTCTGAGGTTTTTATGATATGTACTCCTGGTTTTTAAAGAAGAAGTGCCTATGTTCCAAGTTTATTGATTCAAAACACTTTTTATACAAAGTAAATTACCTGAAGAGCTTTAATGTTTTTACTTTTCACTTCACTCACCCATTTCAGCCTTTGGATTTTGTGAGTACAAGGAACCAGACTCCACACTGCGAGCACTGAGACTACTTCATGACCTCCAGATTGGAGAGAAGAAGCTGCTAGTCAAAGTTGATGCAAAGACAAAGGCTCAGCTAGATGAATGGAAAGCAAAGAAAAAGGCATCTAATGGGGTATGTATATAATGTGTGATTTGCTTGCCTTTTTTTTTTTTTTTTTTTTGCAGTCTGTCAGTGTAACATACTGGCTAGATCAGACTGTGAGCATGTCGTAGTTTCTATTCTTGTCTCTGTCCTTAATTCATTGTAGGATTTTGCCAGAATCACATTAATGAGTCTGAAGACATGCTGAAATGCAGAGAAGTGTAAGGTCTTAATTCCCTAGTGTTCAAACTTATTTGTAAGAGACAACTGCATCTTTAGAATTAATGTCAGTGTAACATACTGGCTAGATCAGACTGTGAGCATGTCGTAGTTTCTATTCTTGTCTCTGTCCTTAATTCATTGTAGGATTTTGCCAGAATCACATTAATGAGTCTGAAGACATGCTGAAATGCAGAGAAGTGTAAGGTCTTAATTCCCTAGTGTTCAAACTTATTTGTAAGAGACAACTGCATCTTTAGAATTAATTCTATAATTCATTCTAAAGTGTGGTAATATATTCTATACCTTATGAATCTATTGCTTCATTTTTGTTTAGAAACTGTTGAAAGTGTATAAACTCTAGAAGTAGTTGTTACTCTGAGAATCTGTAAATTGGCTGTTTGAGGAGAATTGAAGATTCGTTCTCTTCTCCTGATGATGATCTAGAACAAATCAATTAAAAGGAAATTCAGTACAAGATGCAGTTATCAGGCAGTGGCAGCTTTGAGACATTTAGTAGATGGGGATATTGCTTTTGTACCATGCCTTTCTAGAGCTAAGGATCTGTTCTGGATAATTGCAGATACTAAGTATGTTGAATTCTTGTGAGATACAAAGATACTTGACTTACAAATTGTGTCTGTTTCTTTGATAAAATTTCATACCAGAGTCAAATTGTTGAGATTGGTCTCTAACTGTTTTGAAGTTGTGCATATGCCATAAAGTAGCACTTAAAACAATTTTTCTCTGTAAAATGAAAGTGAAAAGAGGCCCTTATTCAGGAAAGTAAAAATACCAATCCCACTGTAGCAGGTAAATTTTTGAAATTTCAATTTGGAATGGTTCTTAAATGTATGTAGACTACAGTGGAAGCACAAGGACTTTTATTTCATTTTTCTTAAGCAGAGCTAGAGGCATAATGGTGACTTGAAGTCCTTGACATATCTTTGACTGCATATCCAGTGTATGGGATTAAATGCAACACTTAGTAAAGCCAAAGTGCTCGCTTCATGGGTTTTGAGTGGAGTACTGTGCTAGCTGTTAGCCTAGGTGAGGGTTTGATTGGACTGCCCCTTTCATTCCATACTTCCTTGTTCCATGTTAGCATCACCTGTGATACTGTGCTTCACAGCTGATGTTATAAACAAGCTTAAAGTATCTGTGGAGTTCTTGTACATCTCTCACGAATTTGGTTTTCTGTGAGCCCCTGTGGGTTACAATCAGTCCCTGGGGATTGATTGTAATAAAGTGAAGGGTACTGTTTGTGGCTTTGGTGAAGACAAGGATATGAGCCCATTCTGTTAAACTGTTGAGTGAGATTAGCTCCATGTTTTTTGTTGGGTTTGTTTGTTTTTTGCTTTTTTTTTTGTGGTGGTGCAAAGAAAGGCTGTGAGTTGCGGAGGAGTATTGATGAAGTATATTGTAATCAAACTGCTTGCAATTCCTTTCATACCATCGTTAGTGTGCTGCTGCCACTTGGATCCAGAAGTTGCAACTTTTTTCTTTATTTTTAGTTAAGAAATCAAACATATACACTGCAAAGGAATTTCATATAGAGACACACCAAGCAAACATTTATCTAATTAGCTCCCTCTCCCTGACCACTTCTTCTCCCTGGACCTCTTCAATTCCACTCCCTGTCACTGCCTTCTAGCTCTTTTCAGCCTGCTCCTCCTTGGCCTGGCAGCTTCTTCAGCTCCAACTGAATCCTCCCTTCCCCCTCATTCTTAGCTGCTGCTCCATCAGACCCTTCCCTCCCCCTCACTCCACCCACCACCTATCGCTTGACGGGATACCCAGCTGGATTCTCAGGTGAGATTCCATTTTTCTAAAAGGTTCAGGGGATCAGAAGGTGGGCTACCTTGCTCAGTATGCAGGCCATGGTTCTACCCTTTCATATATCGTTTAGTGAAAGGCACTTCCTTGTGTTCCTTTTCCTCCCTACTAGGTGAAAAGGGGCAAAAAGATGAGGAACTGCAAAGTACTTGATCAACAATAATAAAAAAATGTTTGCTGTGCAAGGAATGTTTTCCCTAACGACATTTCTTTAATACAGTTCTCTCATTGTAAGTTTCCACTTGAAAGTTATAGGTAGGCATTTGTATTGCATGGCACTTAAATAGAAGGCTTTGAGGAACTGCTGTTGAAATGACTGGAAGTTCCGGAACATACAAGGCAAAACTTTTGACCAAGAGCTGGACTTACAGCGATTGCCTTTCTGGGAGCGTGCGTGCACTTCTTTCCCTGTCCACTGCCTTAATCACCATTTATCTGTTCTATTTTATTATGCAATCCTATGCTTGCCCTCTGCAGTCATTCCACATGTAAAACTGTGTGGTAAACTATGGTATTTCCAGTGTGAAAAGACCTGACTAAAATAATGCAATTGATAACTATTTGTAGGTGGTTTGGTTTTTGTGTGGTGGGTTGGTTTTTTTTGTGTGGGGCTGTTTGTCTTTTTTGGTTTGAAGTTTTGGTTTTTTTATAGTAAATACTGTAGGGGCATGAGTGTGATGATTAAAGGTGAACTTCTGATAAAACTACTGTTACTCTTCATTTGTTGATTCCTATTACTTTGACATTTTTCTTTAGAACACCAGACCAGAGACAACAAATGACGATGATGAAGCACTGGATGAGGAAACGAAGAGAAGAGATCAGATAATTAAAGGGGCCATTGAAGTCTTAATACGAGAATATTCCAGCGAGCTCAATGCCCCCTCCCAGGAATCTGACTCTCACCCCAGGAAGAAGAAAAAGGAAAAGAAGGAGGACGTATGTGTTTTGATTTTGGACAAAACAGATTTTTTTTTTTCTTCAACTCACCTTTATATAATGGCCAAACCTTGTGCAAATACTTTAAGCCTAAACTTCTGATGAGAAAGCAAATCAACAAGCATTGATGTCAGCAGCAGTTTCTTTTTTTTTTAAGCTGAAAGCTAGTCAGTTATAGATACCATCCTTTCAGGATGGTTTAGGCATCTAAGCACCTAGACTTCTTGGAACAACAGGTTTGAATCTGGGCAGGACCGAACCGACCTTTCATCCCTCTGAAGGTGGAAATACTGAATTTAGAGCAGTTTAATCTGTATGTACATGTAGGGTTTTTCAGATGAGAACTTAAAAAACAACTGTAAAGAGTTCCTGCATTCCGTCCATTTCCAGTGAGAGATGCCAGGGCACTCTCGTAATGGCAGGAGTTTGGTAGATTTTGACAAAATTATTCTCTCTGCTTATAGTATGCATTCTTGTAGTGTGCCTTGATCCAACTGGTTGCAGCTGTCTACACAGATGCGGAAGCGCTTCATTAGTTGTATATGTGTATACCTCACAAACCTTGAAGGGATCCTTCAGGGATGAAAGGCATATTGTAATCTTCCTGCCTTACAAAATCACTTTTATAAACATCTCAGTTTGGCTGGGTTTGGTCAGCTGCCTTTCATATCTTGTGCAATGCAAAAAAAAAACCATGTTAAGCAGGATTCTGGTTTAGACCTGCTTCTGTGAATGACCTTTTTATGGATTAAAACAAACTGGAGAAGGGGGAACAAGAATAAGCAAACTCAGACTTAGCTTTTCCAGCAAAGTTCCTAACCATGGGAAAATGGGCTTTCACACCTGCCATTCTGCACCTAATATGAAAGAGATTGGAAAATTGTTTGACCGAGATTTTTACCCACTTAAGTCTTCTGCAAAGTACCTGTTCCAAGGCAATAACGCACTTTGAAATGCTTATGGAGTTTAAGTGTGGTGCAAGAAGCAACATCTCCCTCAGGGAGAAAGTGTATCTTCCCACAACATTGTTAGTTATGGCCGACCTGAGGTGTAAAAGTGCTGAGCTGAGAATTTGTTTTTCTTTCCTCTCCCTCCGTTTGGGAGAAGATGTTTTCTTGGATGGGAATTTGCAAATGAGTCACTGTCTAATGCTATCAGCTGTATTTTTGTGTTACAAGCACTGTTACAATGTGTATTGTCCTGTGGGTGTATATATATATATATATTTATATATATATGGCCATGAATAATGCCAGGTAGTTAAACATTGTAAGAGACCATTGCAGTTGTGGAAGAGTTGGGTGCTGAGTATGTCCCTGGGACAGAGGGATATTCTGTTAGCTCTGTGTTATGTAGAATTTTACCAATCTGAGCTAGTGAAGTAGCCAAATAAGCTCTTTAAAAATACATAGCACATGTGGGTTGAAATAGCACCCAGTCATCCTTCCCATTCTGGGAAGGAGGAAAAGAAACTTGGAAGTTGCCGTCTTTGGCCTGTGTGGATAGAGGTGGGAGTGAAGACATGGTACTAGCTTGTTGCTCTCTTGTCCGTAATGGAGAGAAGAGAGAGAGAGAGACTGAGGGTGGGGGTGGGAAGGGAAGATGGATGCAGATATATGGGGAGGGTGGTGAGGGGATATGGAAACTCACCAGCATAGGGGCTGTTGTCCCCTGAAGAGCTTGGTGTGAAAAAGACTCCTGCTGGTGTTAGCAGCAGAGGCTGTTAGTTCTTCTGGGTGAAGGCATGACTGGTGTGGGGGAGTTGCAAATGTGTGTGGGGAACTGAGAGTGAGTGGAATCTGGTTTGCAATTTCAAGCACGGGGGAACCTCGCTAATTCGCACTATAAGTTAGCAGGTGAAATCGACCAAATTTTGCGAATTAGCGAGTAAATGAGATCAAGACATACCCACCACAAATATACTGATCGCTCATTTTGGCAAGTGTAGCTTAGTCTTGTTTATGCTGCTACCATAGCGTACTAATATCCTGTAGCACACTTGTAATTCAGTGAAGTCTTACTAACATGAGACATCACTATGTGTTTTAAGTAGCTCAGAGAAGGGAGAATTAGCGAGGTTCTTCTGTAATTTTGTTGAATCAAAGAAATGAGATCACAGCAATACAATATTGCTTTGTAGTACAAACATACAAAACATTGTTTTTCAGAGTAGTGTGCAATCTATTTTTAAAAAAAAAAATCTCCGTGGATTTTTCCGCAGATTTTCCGCAGATTTCCAGTGGCCCCACTGATACCTTATCCACTCATCACCAAGGTTCGTTTACATTGTAGGCTTTGACAATGACTATGTTTACTGCTAGTTGCCAGATTTGTGACTCTTGTCCATCTGATTTTTTTTTATTTTTTTTTTTCACTCATTAACATCAGACTGTCAGGTTTGGTACTGCAGAAGGACTTTATTTATCTCTTGCGAGACTGGTTGAAAACTTCTAACCTTCAGCTTTTCTCTTGTTCTCCTATATCTGTACAGATGGCTCTTAATGCTTTTACTCCTGTCCCCCTTGTTTTTTTAGGAGGATATAAATGCTATAGAAATGGAGGAAGACAAAAGAGACCTGATATCAAGAGAGATCAGTAAATTCAGAGACACACATAAGGTAGTATTCTTGTTTTTGCACTTGATACAAATTAGGCTTTTTCAAAATCCAAAAAAACACTATTATAAAATTTAGCAGTACATTGCAATATCACTTAAAATGATGTTTATATTAGGTTTAATATACATATAGTTCGTTACAAGTCAAAAAAGACAACTACCACGTTAAAGTGGCCCTTGACATCTTTATGCTAAGACTTTGATTGCTACTGAGTATTTTGCAGTCGTCTCACTTTAACATGAATAAAGTCAGCTTAAGTTGCTTACACATACATTAAGTCAATATATTTATTACTAAAGGCTAAACGGGGCTGCAGTGTAAGACATACACTTGAGTGTGTTTCTGTAGGTAGATTTGTAACATTATCCAAGATTTTATGAAGAGTTGAACCTTGAATTAAATTTAAGTCTTTTATTTTGATAGTTCTAAGTTAAGAGTGGGGGAAGATTAAAAATAGGTCAGTGGTTACCAGACTTACCAAACTTTAGATGCATGGAAGAACTGTAAATTCCCATAAAGCTAATCTATTCATTGACCCCCACCATTATGATAGAGATCATATGGTGACTAATGCAAGATGAAACTCACAGCTTGGAAAGTAACATGGAATAGGATGTAAGTATGAGCTTCTGTTTTTTATTATACTTATGGATGCCCCCTCAGAAAAATATGCAAAGGGGTAACTGGCTTGGAAATGTTTGTGCACATCAAGTCCCACTTCAGGGTTCTCACTTACAGAAGTTTCCACTAATGCTAGTGCATCTGTGAATGTTTCTGCTTTGGAAAACTATACTTGCGGATAGTAAAGCACAACTATGCATGTAATGTTCTTATTTTAATGTTTAGCTTAAAGTTGGTATTAATTTTTCCCCAAGAAGACTGGAATGGTCCTTGGCCTAGGGAAGTATCAGCAGGCTCCTCTTTTGAGCGCACTCTTTTCTTTCAAAATGCCCCCAAATCAACATTAAAGAAAATGCCAAAGGTGCTGGAGGGTGAAGTATGCCTGTGTCATTCAGCGTTACCACATGCAGTCACTGGGGATGGTACCATGTTTTCACACAACTGTATCAATATAAACACAGGTGACTAAACTTTATTGTATGTACACATATTCAGTTTTTCTCTTGACTGAAGCTGTTGGAAATAAAAACCTGGGGAAAAATTCTAGAAGAACTCATCTGGAGAAGCTCAGCAATTGAACGTGAAACTGGTCAGTGGTGAAACTTAGTAGAATTATGTTCAATTCCGAGCCCCAAGTTGTCACTGATACTAAGATGCAAACAAGTAATTTTTAAAAAAATTACAAACAAAGCAAACAAAAACCATGCTTCATTGTTTCAGAAGCTGTTGGGCATTTTCCTGCCTTTGATCTGTATTATTGGGGGGCTAGATTGGGTTTCTTAACATTAAAAATCAACTGGAAGTAGTCATTGTGTATATTGGATATGTTTCAAAGGGGCTGTTGAATCCTTGGCAGCTGGTTAGTGAGCACAGTGAACCTTTGCATGTTTTTGGTATGAGTTTATAAAACAATAACGACAGACTGTCAGGGTGTCAGCATTGCAGGGGGCGTCCATTTACAGCACGGACGAGTCTGAAGAGAGCTCAAGGTAAGATTTATAATTCTTCTACCTGTTCATTTCTGTTCATTACTTCAATTTATCTGATACTGTTCCCATCCCATTACCCTTTCAGATCCTTTTATTTAGGCTTATAGTAGTTGATTGAGGTCAGATTTTGTTCACAAAATAGGCCAGTTTATTTTTACAATTGGATTTTAAGAAAGTGGACTTACAAAATGGATTTTAATATACCAAGACTTGTGTGTATGTATTTACACTCGTGTGAATATATTTTTTAAAATTTTTTAAAAAAACAAACCCACTCTTGCGAAATCTCACTGCAAAGTTTTTGAGAGTGGCAAAAAAGCAGGAGTTCAACCAAAGAAATTTCTATTGGAACATCTATGATAACCTGTAAGTATCAACCACTTCAGTATATAAACTTTTCTTTAAAAGTATATGAAATTTGAGGTAAGTTGGATTTTTAAAAGTTGACAACCTACTTTAACATCTGACCATACTGAGGTTTAACACTGTAAAGCTCCTGGAAAATACAGTCCTTAGAAATTAGTTTTCAGCCCAGTGTATATTGTAGAATCTAAGTTTTGGTTTTTTTCACATCAGTTTTCTACCAATTCCTCCCATTTTTAGTCCCTTTTTCCTTTTGTGATTTCAATGTATCCAACTTTGGTTTGCCTGTATTGTGCTATCAATGCAGCATAGTTTCACTGGATACATTAATCACTAGTGAATTAGCTTTATTTCTGTAATCCTTTGTCGGTTCTCTGGTCCCTGTGCCTGTGGCAGAAGAACACTAATCAGGTAAGATTGCTTTTTAAAGTTGTCTTAAATGCTTTGTTTAAAAGAAAAGAAAAAAAAACCACAAACAGAGAAAATGCTGTTTCATTGTTGCAGTTTTTAATTTCATTTCAGTGATGGTAAACGTGGAGCCAAAGGGGATAAACCTGTTTATTCTGCTCAATATTTGTTCAAAAAGTGGTATTCTGGCATCCGTCAGGTTGAAATTTGGTATATTTGGTTGTTATTTGGTATATTTGTGAACCGTGTACTTGCTCTTCCTCCCAGAAACATAGCTTATAGGCAAGGTTAATCCAGTGTTGGCGGTCCATGTCCTAGCACAGCATCTGTAAGTTAACACATAACAATTGCTTCCAAGGATGGATTTATCTATCATTCTGTTGATGTATTTTCTATTGTCTTATAGGAATTCTGGTCATAAGAAAAATTTCTAATTGAAAAAAAAAGTGGCAATTTTGTACAATTTTTAGTAAAACTGTAGCAGGTAACCTTTAGTTTGTGTTTCAAAAGAGCTATTTCCAACCTTTTTTTAATTGTCTCCATCTTGCAGTGGTGGAAGCTAAGGATTCCATTCTGCAGAGTCCAGTTCTTACCAATGAACAGTTAGAACTTTTTTTAGGGAGGGAAAAGGGGAAAGGTTTCAGTTCTCTTCACTGTTAAACCACATGCACCACGTGTAAGTGGATATATTTCTTTACCCAAGTTTTCATGTAAGACAGTTTGGTCTGCTAAGACCTTTTGGGAAACAACTCACTGCCCCAGTAAGCATTCCACTGAAATATATTTTCCTAGTTGAACAGAGTTAATTTTATCAACTAGAAGTTCACTTTGCTTATACCCAAGTGGCTTATGGGGCCTATGGAATTTGAGGCCCACCTGAACCATGACTGACAGTGCACTGTGTATGTGCAGTTTAGTCAGCTGTAATACAAGGCCAGCCCTACTCTGCTAAGGTTGGAGATTGCTGGTCTGTGTAGATCTATGCTTTTGCACGAAACTTAGTCTTGTGATTGCTGCATTTTGATTTCATACTTATGAGTTCCAAAAAATACCCACCAAACCCTATTTAATATTTTAAAATTAGTGGCGGTTTTGGTATTTCCATTACCAGCCTTGTGTGTTGCGCCGGGAATGTCCAGTTCCTATAACTGCAGAATTAACTATGAAAGTTCTCTTGTTGGTTTTTAGAAACTGGAGGAGGAAAAAGGCAAAAAGGAGAAAGAAAGACAGGAAATTGAAAAAGAACGCAGAGAAAGAGAAAGGGAACGGGAGCGTGAACGAGAAAGGAGGGAGCGTGAAAGAGAGAGGGAGCGTGAACGAGAGAAGGAGAAAGAACGGGAGCGTGAACGAGAGCGAGATAGGGATCGAGACCGAACTAAGGACCGAGACAGAGACCGCGAACGAGACAGAGATCGTGACAGAGATCGCGAAAGGAGTTCAGATCGCAACAAGGATCGGAGCAGATCAAGGTAAATGTACTCGAACTGCTATTTATTTCAGTGTTCTTGTAGTGCTGTTTGCTAAATGTACATAGCAGATCAGCTGTCATTCAAAAGAGAATGGGCCGTGTGGGAGATCAGAGTAACGACAGTAAATCAAAATTTTGGAAGTGTAGTATTTATACAAATTGGGAGGATACTTGACTCCCTCCACCGCACAAGAATGAGGACTACAACATGCAGTAAACAATCCCTCAACCATGACTTAAGCATATTGGTTTTGTTTCAGATCTCTCTTGTTTCTAATTATTAGCTGTATTCCTACTTAAGGTTCTCTTATGCCTGTGGTGTTTTTTAGCTTAAGTAGTTTTAACCTTTTCCTTTGTTACATGATGGAGTTTTATGGTTGGATTCTGTGGGATTTTTTTTGATTGGTTGGTTTTGGGTTTTATGTGTTTCGTGAGTTTGTCTCAAGGAGATTACTCTTTCGGTCTTAAACTGTGACTAATCATGTCATGCTCAAGATGCTTTTTCCCTCTTCACCATAGAAAAAATAGCTGTCTCATTTAGGTTATCTTCTCAGTAGTGTTAAAATTGTCTGTAAGCCACCTAATCATGAAGGATTTATTAAGGATACCCTTTATTTGTGGTGGGTTTAGCTGTCACTTTTGGAGAACTACTAACATGGTCTGATAGCAGATTGCTGTGTGCTCATGCTTAGTTTCTGTAGAAACTAATGGTTAGTGCTCAACTACTTTTAGATAAATGGGGTTTTGAATACTTTAGTAGCATTGATTTATGCCCATTGCTATACCAGCTAATCATCTTGTACAATTGCAGAAGAAAAATAACTTGTAAGATGCTATAAATCTTTTGGTCAAGTGGAGAGGAGGGCTCTGTACTGAACTCTGGGTTTTTTCCTTCCTTCAGAGAAAAAAGCA
>NW_008688358.1:24096-36589 GCF_000695815.1 Acanthisitta chloris
GAACGAGAGCGGGAAAGAGAGCGGGAAAAGGATAAGAAAAGAGACCGAGAAGAAGATGAAGAAGATGCCTACGAACGACGGAAACTAGAGAGGAAACTGCGTGAAAAAGAAGCTGCATATCAAGAGGTAGGTTGGGATTTTTAAGGCTCTTTAGAGAAATGTTTGAGAGTTGATAATAAGTCTTCTACTATAAAATACGTAATTTCTAAATATGTTTTTAATCCTTTGACTACATGAATTGGGGAAGAATATGTAAGTCACTGTCAAAACAACATCAGTCTTCTTCCTCTGATGTTTTAAATTAAAATTAAGCAAATTTTTATACTGCAGTTAATTTGGATTGTTGTTTAAAACCAACTTGAAATGGTACTAATGTTCTTAATGTTTATGAGATTGGAGTGTATTTTTTTCTGTTGTAGCGTCTTAAAAACTGGGAAATCAGAGAACGAAAAAAAAGTCGAGAATACGAAAAAGAGGCTGAAAGGGAAGAAGAAAGAAGAAGGGAAATGGTAAGGCTGACAGTGTTACATGTCATTTTCTCCACCTTGTTCTCTTGGTCCCATTTAGAAGGGAACATTTTGCTGCTCCTCATGGATAGTGGTAGAGCTCTCATTTTATATAAAGACCATGTATGTTGTTATACAATTTTAAAAAAAGGAGAGTTAATAGACTCAAAACAGAAGATGTCTAGCAAGTGGGAGTAATATTGAGAGTCTGAGAAACAAAGCCTGGTGGCTTGGTCCTGTGAAGGGAGAAGAGTGTGAAGTAAATAGCATGATCTGATCATTGTGCAGTATCTGTAGCCTGTACTTGTATCAGATTTGTGGCAAAACCTACTGTATGTTCTATGTCATGCAGGTGGAACTAGATTTGGTTTTTAACTTCCAATCTGCCCATGTGCCTAAACATACTATAATACATGATATATTCTTTAATCTATCTGAGCACTTTATAAAATGTCTGTCCTTAGCTCATTATTTGTGAAATTAGTACAGTTACTAATGTAACACCTGGAAGTTTTGTTCAAAAAGACACATTTGGAAGATAGATACTTCTGTAGTCTCACAGTTTTGAGCTAAAGCCTGAACAAGTTATTTTGAATTATAGTGGTGTTAATTCACTTTATAATTCTCCCAGAAGAGGAGGGAAGATGTTGAGAGAGTTCTGAGTAAATGATGGGTTAGGAATTGCTTCAAAGCAAAATATGCCAAGAAACATGTGGAGGCAGGGAGATTATAAGATAGTTTCATATGGAATCTAAGTTTTCCCCGAGTGTGGAAAAAATGTATGAGAATGACTCAAGGATATGTTCTGTTCATCATCCTCCTGGATGCTGGCTGTGGATGGCAGCATTAAATTGTGCTGAATTTACAACCATAACCTCAATTTGTTTCTCAAAGTCATGAGTGCAGAAATATCTTACTGTTGGTTTAAAGATATTGCTTGGGTGCAGGTTAGAATGTCCTAAATTAGATTTTCCCTAAAGAACTGGGGTTTGTTTTGTTTTGTTTTCATTTTTATCAGAGGGGGGAAATAAAAGTTTTCTCTCTATCCCTCTCACCCCCTTCAGTTTTAGGCCTGTACATTAATACAGTCCCACATGGTTTGCATTAGTGACAGGAAAGTGCCTACCCTAGAAGCAAGTCAGATTTGTTTCTGTGCATAACTAAGTATTTTTAAAAAGCTCTTGAAACAAAGCAACACTGATAAAATACACTTAAGCTGCCATGTTAAAATATCCAATACTGGACTTTACGGATTTGAAGAACAGGAATTTTTTGATCTTCTTCATTTGTAATATATATAAAAAAAAGTGGGAGGTATATTTAAAAATATACATATATGCAAATCGGTGATACAATCCCTGTTGGACGTAATGGATGCAATTCCAAAACCTTTCCATTTTCTGTTTGGAAAACTATTTTTAGTTTGAAGCATAGTATATCTAAAATTATCTTATTAATAATATTACCAAATTTTAAACTCCTGGAAAGAAAATCAGAAATCACTACTTAAATTTCTGTTCCTTGCAGGCAAAAGAAGCCAAACGGTTGAAAGAATTCTTAGAAGATTATGATGATGATAGAGATGATCCAAAATACTACAGGTACGTCATTGTATTGATTCCTAACAGTAAAATCCTCTTTGTTCATTTTAACACAGTTGTGGGGTCTGTTGGCAGAGGCTTATGGGGTTTGTATTTGACTGATTATGTGGCAGTGTAGGGGTTATAATTATCTAATTTTTATCATTGTCACTTGATAAGTGACAGAGAAAAGGGAAACTCCTTACTGCTGCTTGTTGATGCTTGGGAGTAGCTGCTCATTGCTATCACTTAACTTGTGGGTGAGGCAGAGCAGAGATCAGTGTAATGCCAAAATAAGGTGGCCAGGGAGAAGGAAACAAACATACCTCTAAGCAATTCACTGCAAGGAAGCCATAAATTATATAGAGAACAAGCTTGTTAATTGTAAAGGATTGGAAGCTTCCTTCGGCATGGGGCTAACCAACATTTGCATCAAACTAATTTAGCAGAAGTGGCTCTTGTCAAAAACATAAAATAATTTGATTCTTTCTCTTTAAAGATAGCAGCCACGTTCTCTACATCTGTTTAATGTGATGGAGTAGGTTCTTTATAGCAGAGTTGGGAACTGATATCTTAGATTCTTTGTTGCAAAAACAGGATGCAAGATGCTCTTATGAATCTTATTTTCATTTAATGGAAGGTATATCTGTATGAAGTATTTCTTGTATTGTGGTACAAGTTTCTCATTGAAATGCTCTTTGAAGTACAAAATAAGTATCTTTTGCAGGGGTAGTGCTCTTCAGAAGAGGCTACGAGACAGGGAGAAAGAGATGGAAGCAGATGAACGGGATAGAAAAAGGGAAAAGGAAGAGTTAGAAGAAATTAGGCAGCGCCTTCTGGCAGAAGGACACCCAGATCCAGATGCAGAACTCCAGAGGGTGAGTAGCTGTTGGTCTAACAGGAAAGAGAGAGTCCTTGGTAATCTGGTTGTATTGAGCAAACTTGTATATGAGATCTGATAGTTATTATTTCCTCTGTTCACTTTTTCTTAAAAAGAAGTCCAGATAAGCAGTAGTAACAGTGCAAACAAAAAATAACTTTCCAGATCTGTGTTTGGATGAAGTTTGAAAACAAATTTGAATTATCGGTATTTCTTACCAAAATGCCAGTAGTTGCATGTATTTGTTCTTGCCTAGCAGAATCTTCTAAAGAGGAGGATCTTTAGATTCTTTTCAAACAGTACTGGTTTAGAGAGATGTTCTTTTTTTGCTAATTGCTTGTTTCACTGTAGATGGAGCAGGAGGCTGAGCGGCGTAGGCAGCCTCAAATAAAACAAGAACCAGAGTCTGAGGAGGAAGAGGAAGACAAGGCAGAAAAAGAGGAAAAAAGAGAAGAGCCAGAGGAAGAGGAGGAGGAGCCTGAACAAAAGCCCTGCCTTAAGCCAACTTTGCGACCCATCAGTTCTGCTCCGTCTGTTTCATCTGCTAGTGGAAATGCAACCCCTAACACACCTGGTGATGAATCTCCCTGTGGCATTATTATCCCTCATGAAAATTCACCTGAACAACAGCAGCTGGAGGAGCATCGGCCCAAAATAGGACTTAGCCTCAAACTGGGTAAGTTTACATGTTATTTCAATCTTCCATATGGGATCAAAATGAAAAAAAATGTCAAGCTGAGTAGCCACATGGTTTTCCAAATATATTGTGGTTTTGCATAGTTACAGCAAGTTGTTATCCAGATGCTGTGCTTGATTTGTCCTCTTCAGAAGATTTTTATAGAGCTCTCTTCTTGCAAAATCTGGAGGGGAAAAAGGGAGGAAAGTTTTGGCATGTTCAAGGTTTAATTTTTCTAGGAGTATTCTGTGCTGGGATTGGTTACTTCCACATCCTTTTTCACTTCAATATGTCTATAAATATCTCTTTTAAAAGTCATTACTACTTTTCATTGATGTAAGCATATGTTGCATTTAAGATAGCTCTTACATCTACTTTAAAAGACACTTTAAAAGAAAAAAAATTTTTTTCTTATTAAAGTATCACAATGAATTGATAACAATTTTGAGTGGAACTTGAGCATAGCGTTTATATACTGTCTTAAAACAATTTAGTTCTAGCAGCAGAAGTGAGGATATTTGTATTCTGGGTTTGTGCAGTTTCAGCTGACCCTGTGGTAGATCTTGAATGAAGAAAGGCTGTATGGTATTAGGCTGATTAATGCTTTTTCTAAATTAGAATTCATTTCAGCCTTTCACTTCTGTGCTCTGCCTCTGCTAAGAAACTCAGCTCCCCTCAGTGAGGGTGCTAAATGGTTCCAGGGAAGAGAAAGAAGACTCTTTCTCAAAAATCTTG
This sequence comes from Acanthisitta chloris, assembly GCF_000695815.1. Lineage (NCBI taxonomy): Eukaryota > Metazoa > Chordata > Aves > Passeriformes > Acanthisittidae > Acanthisitta > Acanthisitta chloris. The sequence continues at coordinate 28,474 of NW_008688358.1, forward strand.
AACAAACTCCATTTGAGATCTTTACCTCTTTGGCCATTTTTGTAACAGAGTTTGAGAGATGAAAAGCCAGTGCCAGGCATTCACAGACATTTATATAACATACAATATACTTAAGAAATGTGTGAAGAGCAAACAAGCTTCAGCTGAAGTTTATGAATATGTTATTCTCTCTTTTGGGTTGCAGGTGCCTGCAATAGTCCTAATCAGCCCAATGCTGTAAAAAGGAAGAAGCTTGCTGTGGACAGTGTTTTCAATAAATTTGATGATGAAGACAGTGATGATGTGCCCCGGAAAAGGAAACTTGTCCCCCTGGATTATGGAGAAGAAGATAAAAGCAATATCAAAGGCAGTGTCAATACAGAAGAAAAACGCAAACATATTAAGAGCCTCATTGAGAAGATTCCTACAGCAAAACCAGAGCTCTTTGCTTATCCTCTTGACTGGTCGATTGTGGATTCAGTAAGTTGATTTCTTTTAACCATTTATGGAAAGACTTAATTTTTGCAAATAAACCTTATAATTGAATAGAAAAACAGTGTTGCTGGGACCCCAGTGATTTGGAGCATCATAATCAAATGGAGTCAAATTTGAGTCCTCTATTTCTTGTTCATATATAATCCTTATTCTGAAGTATGTATGCTTATTTTTATTTGGTCTCTCTTGAATTGCTGCTACCGATTGTCTAGCAGTTTTATGAAAGGAGTAAAAAGGTCCTTTAAGAACATGTTTGAGTGGCTGTCAGAAACTCTTGCAGATGCCAGATCTCTAATAGTTATCCCATTGATAGCAAAATGCATCTTCTGCTGAATAGTTGTTTGAGTCTTCTAGCTGCCTGTCTGGCAGTTATTTCAAGACAGTGAAGTTTAAGGTAATTATTTGATTTGGTTTTGTGTTTTCCAGACGCTAATGGAACGTCGAATTAGACCATGGATCAACAAGAAAATAATAGAATATATTGGTGAAGAAGAAGCCACGCTAGTTGACTTTGTTTGTTCCAAGGTTAGTATGTTCTGCTTTCTTTGTTGAAGTCTGGGGTTTGCTCCCTATTTGAACTGCAGCAATGACAGTGCTATCTGCAATTGGGGCAGTCTGTTCTTAGCTTCTCAGGAATCTAGGACATTGGTCAGCAGACACTTGTTGTACTTGGAATCAATATGTGCCCTAATGTTTTACAAGTTACATCTTTCAAAGCTTATGCACAATATGTAGATGTTAGATTCTCTATTACCTGTTAAAGAAAGAAATGACCAATTGACAAGAGCAACTTTTTAACTGATAGTTTTATCATTAAATTTTGGAGTTAGTAGTATGTGATTGCCATTAATGTTTTTTAACTTAAAAACAGTTTTTGTGTGAATACAGGGAGGAAACAAGGCTACGAGCATCATTTTTACATATCTTTTTGGATTAACTAGATGAATTTCTTAAAAAGCTTTTTAGGTCCTTTAGTAGTAAGCAAATACTAAGGGTTTAGAGTTGGCATTAGAAGTCATTCTGCTATAGCTTTTAGCTGTTGTATGACTTGTTTAAACTAAAGCCCTGCATAGCTTCTTCCATCAAATGAAAACCTAAATTGTTCTAATTTGCGTTTTTAATCTGTCAGGAAAACTTCATGGCTTTTCATCAATAGGGAATTTCGAAAACTCTTCAGCCCTCATGGAACTCACATTCGTGATGGCTTGTCTTGGTTTATCTTTCAGGGCTACTGTATGAGAGGCTAAGCAAGTGTGATAGTTTTGTGACACAGTTAATTAGTAGAAAATGAAAAGCACGTGTTGAGTATTCACCATGCTTAAATTATATATGTGTGTGTATATATGCATAATAAATGTAATTTTCTGCTCTTGAAAGACAATTTATTTGATTCTGAAAAAAAATTAAAATGCATAACAGGTAGATAGAAAATCCAGTTATGAGGAGTGACACAGGGAGAATTTTGCCTTTGTCTTCCATTAGCAGTTCATTTTTGAAGGAAAGGGAATTCCTTCCTTAAATTTAGAGGAGCTTAATTGAAAATGCCAGCAAATATAGGACCTGTAAATCTCTGGAGCCTCCTGGAACTTGTTCCTGAGTAACTGGCCAGAAACTATCACTCACTATGATGGACTCTGATGCAGTTTAATAGTAATTTTTGCCTTAGCTAATACTGGGACCTAATGAACTGCAAATGCTTTTTGCATATGCAAAGTATCCAGAATCCTTAGGATGTAACTGGATTTTGTCCAAAGATGTTTAGATGGTTTATTCCAGGTTTTCAATCTAAAAACACTTGTTTTTTTTTCAGGTTATGGCTCACAGCTCACCACAGAGCATACTAGATGACGTTGCCATGGTAAGCAGTAGTTGTGTAACTGATATGCATTCTACGTTTTACTGAAGCTAGCAGTCAATTCTGCAAAATAGCAGGAATCCATACAGAAATAGTTTCTATTCATAGAACATACATAGAAAGCATGCATTACATACAAAAGCTGTTTCAGTGAAGCAGATGATGCTATCATGGGTGTTGTTTTGCCGCTATAGCACCTAGGTAGAAATTGCTAATCCCTGTTCAGAATTTCTCAGTATTCAGAAATGTGCAACAAAGATTTTTGTCCCTAAGAGTAGATGTAAGAATCAACAATAACAGAATTGTATCAGAAATCCAGTCTTTTATTCCTTCTCATTCTTGTCACTAGATTTTACTTAGCTGTTTAGTGGGTCTTCTCCCAGTTAATGAGCAAGAGGTGATTTTACTCTAGAAGAGTAGAAGCTCATTTTTGCCTGGTGTTGGAAGAGAGAAACTTTATGAAATAATGTTACTGATTCACCGTGTTTTCATACACTGAATGGTGAATAAAAACTAATCGCTCACTCTCTTCCCATAAGGAATCCTGGAGGCAAAATTGTTAGGAATCAGATGCATAGTGGAAGTTAGTAGGTTGTTCTTTGTGTGACTAGTGAGTGACTTGGGGAACTTCCGGAGAGATGTTGTGTGTGCTAGAAATTTGTATGAGTTCCAGAAAAGACTGGATAATAAGTTCCGGGAAGACAAATCCATTGAATTAATAAATAGCCAAGGAAGTTCAAAGCTGAAAATGACCAGAGACTAGGAGATAATTAAGGGAAAATACCACATGTAGATGTCCTGGTTTTATATTCTTTCCAAGCCTGCCATTTATCTACCTCTTCCCAAACCCCTTTGGAGTCCAGGATACTGATACTTTTCCCTTAGTGCTCAACAGCTGCATTATACAAGTGTATAATTACAGCCTAGTCAAGTCAGTGATAAATGCAGGACAGACAAATTCACTGAAGTTTTATTCAGTTCCTCCCTCACAGACTTAACTTGCATTATGCTACCTTTCCTTTGTAGTTCTGATGTATTGACAATTAGTCTTTATAACTGGAATGCCTGTCCTTTAAAATAATTTATAAAATGTGTATTTCCTACAGGTACTAGATGAAGAAGCTGAAGTTTTCATAGTCAAAATGTGGAGATTGTTGATATATGAGACAGAAGCAAAGAAGATTGGCCTAGTGAAATAAAGCATTCTCCTTGCTTCTAGGGTTCCATTTCAATTTTGGGCTTTTTTTCCCCCCCATCATTCAAAGACTTTGAATTTTCTCTGTTCTCAGAGACTCAAGACCTGTATTTTTTTATGTAGAAAATGTGAATTTTTTTGTCCTCTGCTCTGAGGCCCCTTTTACCCTTCTCAATTAGTTACCTGAATTCTGCATTGGTTCTCTTTATAATTCACAAGGTACAATTACCGGTATGTTTTATAAGCTGCAGCTACTGTACATGCTCTTTGTTATGTTACTCTGATTCTTGTAAATATTAAGAAAAAATATCCCCTGTTTTGCAGAACATTTGCACTTAATGTGGAACTATATCAGTTACAGATGAAGACAAAGGATTTTACTGCGTTTATCAGTGCTTTTTGGGGACATACTTTCCGTCTTTATTTAAAGAATGGTCAAAACTTTAATTAAAAATAAGTGGCTTGATCTGTTTTCACAGAACAGCTTTGTGTGTTCATTTGGTGGCCTCCTCATCTGACTCTGGAAAAGGAGGTCCTTCCAACTTTTCCTTCTGATGTGAACCAGCAGAAGTCTTGGTACTTTGTTGCCCATATTCTTTGCTCAGTTAAAACAAGAGCAGGACCTCAGTTCAGTAAATGCTATTTAATGATGTATTTTTCTGTAAACCTAGGATATCTTCTGCTCAATTTCATTTTAGCCTTTGCCTACTGTCTCTTCAGTCTCCAAAATAATCGGATGTCTTTTTTTAAAAGAAATTATTTTTTAAAACTTTTTTTAATATTTAGAAACAAAACAAAAAAACCCTGTTTGGATGTAACTGACCATAACAGTTGACAAAAACTAAATCATAAGTTTTCCAACAAAGCTGAAGTCTTGTTTTTATCCATACTGTTTAAATAGCCCTGACTTTTGTTTTCTACTGTATGCAGCCTATTGTCCACAAAAAGAGGGTAATATTTTCCTGCCTTGTTTGTATGGTTTTTTTATGAATAGGCTGATATGATATAAATGATGACATGTACTGTAAAGTTTGTATGTTTTTTTTATGAATAGGCTGATATAAATGATGACATGTACTGTAAACTGCATTTTTTTATCTCATACCTGGGTAAGAAGTCAAATCTATAATGTGCTGTGAGCTGTTTTGATTGCAAGAGGACTCTGTTCCAGGGAGCAAACTGTCTCAAAAATCTTTTTAATTTTTAAAACACAATTCTTAATAGCAAACAAATTAAGTTTTTTTTTATGAATAGGCTGATATAAATGATGACATGTACTGTAAACTGCATTTTTTTATCTCATACCTGGGTAAGAAGTCAAATCTATAATGTGCTGTGAGCTGTTTTGATTGCAAGAGGACTCTGTTCCAGGGAGCAAACTGTCTCAAAAATCTTTTTAATTTTTAAAACACAATTCTTAATAGCAAACAAATTAAGTAAAGGTGTTCAGTATCTCTGTATTGTATTTAACTGAAGGATACAGGTTGACCTGTTCAGAAAAAATAACTGTGACCTTGAGTTACTAGTTCTTTGTATCTGGAGAGGACACTTGAAAGCACTGTTCTTAACAAATGGGATCATGTAAAGGTTCCACCATGTAAATATTTCAGATATTAAAAATGTATATATTTGATTTAAGGGCTGATATTCTTTTGGAGTCTTGTGCAGCATGCAATTCTATTTAACACTGCTTTCTGAATCAAGCGGTACCAAATTAGAGGTGAGGGTCTTTTTAAAACTACCTCCTGCTTATATCAGGTGATTAAAACCCTGCAAATTTAGATGTGACCTCAATATGTTCTTTCCCATCCCTGTGATACTACACACCACAAAATGTTCTCTAAGTGTAGTGTTACTTTTATGTTGTGCTTGAGTTTGTGTGAGAATGTTTTTTTACATGCTTTTGTATGCTGCAATCTTCCTATTTTTTCTGCAACTTGATGTTACCCTAAGAAATTACTTCCCCATTCTCACAATACAGTTTTGAATCAGCATTTTCAAAAAATTTTTCACATTCTAAATAAATTCAAAACATGCTCAGTTTGTAGTAAATAGAGAAGAGGGTGAGTGAACTTCATGAATGCCCTTTGACCTGGTAAATGTCTCAGTAGTAGCAGTTAAACAAGACAAGTGTGGCAAATGCATTGTCATGCCACTATGTGACTATATGATTGCCCAATGTCTATGTTGAGATTCTTCAGTGGAAGCTCAAGTTGTGAAACTTCAGTTGATCTTTTTTTTTCTGCCCTAAACTGAAACTTTATGAGCATTGGACATAAGCTTCTACTCAAGGAGACTGAAGGTGCCTGGGTGAGAAAGACATCTAAAATTTTAAGCTGGAGTGTTAGAGTTTGGTAAATAGGTATATGAACTCATTATGGCATCCTAAAAAAATTAATTTTGTGAAAGTTGGGGTTTTCTTCAGTAGTGGAAGAAGGAAGGAATGTTCACTATAGCTTCTCTGGTTTGGCTTATGAAAGTACTTTAACAAATCTTCCTCTTTCAGAATGGAAGTATAAAGTCAGTTCTACTTTTATGTCTTTCTCAAATTATTGTTATTACTTCTCTGGTAATATATTTTGTGTCTCTGCTGGGGAGTAGAACAGGAATTGTGTACTGCTGAGGTTCTAATACAGAAAGTAACTTTTATTTGTTAATTTTTTATTTTGACATGCAGTAACAGAATTCTTTCAAGATAAATTTGGGAAATCCGGGGTAGAAAATTCCTTTTTTGCCAATATTACAACACTAAACTGTCTAAATACGTGATGTAATACGCACTGTGTGTTATGTTAGTGAATGCACAGATTAAGAGTATGTTGAGAGTGAGATACACTAGGAAAGTACATATGTGGCCACGGGGTATTCAGTGCAGCATGCCATAGTATGAACCATTTTGGGATGGAAAATTCCTTCAGAAGTTCCATGTAGTGTGTAGAGGACGAAAAATATCAGTATTTACACAGCAGGACTGTTGATCTGGACTTCACTGTGGAATGAGGCTTTACACTTTAACATGGCACATGTCCTTCTGATAATTGTTCTGTGTAATTGCCATTCAGTGTTATTGGGATATGAGTACAAAATACAAAGTATCATTTTTGTTCATTAGTATGCACTGAAAACAAATGGGAAACAATGAGCAAGTAAGATCCATTACCAAGAATTATGTATTTTTGTATTACCTTTCAGTTGGTAAGAGACTTGATTGTTCTTAGAATATTTAACCTGGTCACATACTGATTTGGTCTTTCTAATCTTAGCTGTTTCCTTCCTCCATTCTCTTTAAGAAGGAACCTGCACTAAAAATAACCATCTAGCTAGATTATCATGGCTCTAAATATGGGCAGGGGGAAGTCCTCAAACAGTGAGTTTGGTTTCTTACTACTAATGCTCTCCTATTACTGAGAGGGAAGCATTAGACCTTTTATTGAATGGGGTTGCTGAGTAGCTGCTTGCAGGAGTAATATTTTGGAGGGCAGATACACATAAAAACAAAGCTGTTGATTTTTATATTACAATTGGGTCACACTTGTTTCGTATTTTATGCTTTATCCTTTGTGAAAACATTAGATGTAGTACATACAGACGTACAAATCAGTACACAGCCCTGTAGTATGAGCAGTGTAAGGTATTGTTTAACAGACATTTCATCACAGATCAAACTGATATTAATAATAGAAAACAGTATGGCAAAGATGCATGCTCACATCTAGTTGGTTCAGTATTTTGTTTGGGTTTTTGTTTGGTTCCCCCCCCTTAAAAAAATGGTTAGGCATCACTTGTTCTAAAAATGGCTTCTTTTGAATGCATTTCATATGCATAGAACCTACTGACAGTTGGTATTTGTGTCACCATGCTTTTTAGGTGCAATGCTTCTGTACCACTTCATTTTACCATAGATCTTCCTGTGGTGCAGTCAAATAGTGAAATACAGCATTGTTTTAAACGTGCAGAATTACAGGGTCCCTCAGAGAGTTTGCTTTTTTTTACATTCAGAATAATTACATGTATCATAGTGTTTCCTATATGTTAGTAGCCCGATTGGATTATGTGCTTTTAAACAGGAATCGTGGATTGCGCTTCAAATATGGATAGCAAGGTAGGTTTTGTTATAAATGACTGAGTCCCCAAACAGGATTGCAGTCAAAATTTTCAATTTATTTCGTGAATTTAAGCAAGCAAACAGCGCTTAAATTAAGCAATCCTGTTTGGGGACTCAGTCATTTATAACAATTTCAAGCTTGAAATTGCCTTCGTTTCTTCTGCAAACCCGTCACAGCTCTACTTTGAGGTTTCTTGAAAAGACTCCATGTGTTGACCTTTAATACCATTTTTATTTTGAAATTTAAAGATATCCCTTCAACTTATTTTCGTCACGCTTTATAGAGGGAGCATTTTACAACAGGGCTACTAGCTTCGCATGTCTTGGAAACAAGCGCTCAGTGTATTTCCTCCTAGCAGCCCCGTGTATCTGGCGGCGAACAGGACCCGCAGGTTTGCTCCGCCAGGCTCCTCTCGCCGGGAGTCTCGGTGCTCGCTCCGCGCTGCCCAGCCACGCGCTCGCGGCTCCTCTCGGCTCCCACCCTCGC
>NW_008688359.1:0-214 GCF_000695815.1 Acanthisitta chloris
CAGTACTAAAACAAGTTGCTGCCTCCTGCAGCTTCCCAACATCACCTGCCAAGCTGCTGAAACCAATAACAAGGACTCTCTCCCAGGTTTTGGTGTGTCAGTGCTGCAGGCACTGAGCTCCAGCAGGAGGCTGTGCCTAAAAATATGCTCCAGATGATTAGATTTCAAATTATCTCCCATTTCAGAGCAAACCGTGCAAAGCTCAGGGGAAGGG
>NW_008688359.1:336-4163 GCF_000695815.1 Acanthisitta chloris
ATTCCATGAACACAGGGCTACAGCCATGGGCAAAGATATTGAGAACACTCAGATCAATAACAAACCTTATTCAGAAGAGGGAAAACATGGATTAGAGATTGTTACATTGATTCCTATGAGGAAAACTTAACTTAGCATTTATAGTTTATATATGGATTTAAAGTGAAAGGGACAAGGTGAAGGGACAAGGGGAGAACTCAGAGCCCCTTCCAGTGCCTCAAGGGGCTCCAGGAGAGCTGAGAGGGACTTGGGCCAATGGTTGAGTTTGGGTCAATACTTGAGTTTGGGTGAATGGTTGAGGTTGGGTCAGAGGTTGATTTTGGGTCAATGGTTGACTTTGAGACATTGGCACAGGTTGCCCAGAAGCTGTAGCTGCTCCATCCCTGGGAGTGTTCCAGGTCAGGTTGGATGGGGCTCAGAGCAACCTGGGCTGGGGGAAGGTGTCCCTGCCCATGACAGAGGGTGGAACTGGATCATCTTTAAGGTCCTTCCAACCCAAACCATTCCATGATTTCTTAACCTGTACATTTGCACTAGACTTTACCTCCCATGGAATCATGGAATGGTCTGGGTTGGAAGGAGCACAAAGCTCATCCCACCCCTGCCCTGGGCAGGGACACCTCCCACCAGCCCAGGCTGCTCTGAGCCCCATCCAGCCTGGCCTGGAGCACTTCCACTAGCTCAGGTTGGGTCACACCACAATAAAACCCCTCTAATTTCATCTAAACCCCAAATTTACAAGGGAAGAGAAAGAAAGAAAACATTTTGCAGATAGACTTGGCATTATAAGGGTAGAAAATGGAGCAATTCAGGAGTTAAATACTCCCAACATTTCCAGCTTTAATCAAGTCTTAATAGTAAGAAAATTCAATGCAAAAAGATGAATTTCCACATTAAACATTGTAGGATTGGTTCATGCTTTAATTAAACCAAGCCTGAGAGTGAAATAAGGTTCAGATAAAGCAAGACAGGCAATTAGGGAAGAGACTAATGCAGGAGGAATAATTAAGGGCATGTGGAAAATGAACTGGAGTTCAGCCTGGATGTGCTGATCCCCTGGATGTGGGGGGAAAGAGGAAAGGGTATCAACCTACCAGCTCCAGGGTAAGAAGTGACTGAAAATAAATCACTCTATGTCTTTAAATAAGAAGAAAATCCCCAAATTCGATACAAAATGTGCCAAAATAATGTAAGAACTGATGGGTTTGAGTATTTGTTCTAACAGCTTCACGGGTATGAATCCATGGAAATGAAAATACTTCTGTGTACACTAGCAGAAACATTTTTCACTTTGAATAAACTAATCAACTGACCTTTAATCCATTTCACTTGGCTGTTTAGCCTCAGCAAAGCTTCGTCTGTTTCAAATACAGCTCAATACGAAGGTGCCAAAGTCAGCCCAGTTTGATGCAGATTCTTTCTCTCCACTACACTATCACACCAGCTCCACACTACATAGTCTGGAAGGGCTTCCTAGCTCCTTTTCTTCACTAAATGTGACTTTTTTAGGCAAATTCCAGAGCTAAACAACACCTTTCTGCCGCCAGCGGTTGACACAACCCCAAAGGCACCAACTCCCATTCCTGATCTCCCTCAGGGACACCTCCCACCAGCCCAGGGTGCTCCAAGCCCCATCCAGCCTGGCCTGGAACACTCCCAGGGATGAAACATCACTTCCCTTCAAGTATTTTCACCTTTTTACTTGTTCCTGCTTTAGTACTCGAGATTTCGTATCACACCTACAACGCTAAACCCATTAACACTGATCAGCCTACAAAGGAAAGCAAATTGTCACCAAAAGTACTTTTCTCTTGCACCGATAGACATAAAATGTGAAAATGTTGAGTGAATATCCACAGCCCCAACCAGCACAAGGTGTTTATGCCTACACCTCATCCAGGAGCTCATACACCAACACCTCATCCATGGCTTGACAAACGTGCCTGGTGAACCAACGCTGAACCAAAACCATGGAAAGCTTAACTGAAGACATGGAAGAACAGTGAGATAAAGGTAAAGGAGTAACAAACAGCACAACCTGAGAAGCTCCACCTTGTTAGCAGGTGGAGGAATATCTCAGTCCAGCCACAGTGTGCTGGAAACCAGGACACTTCCTGGCTGGAGCTTCAAACCAGTGAGACCACACACCCTCCAGCAGATTTATGAGCTGATTATAAGCCATAAGGTGATTATACATCACATAACACATGACTACATTTCAAGTTTGCACTCAGAAAACGTTTTTTTGCTCCCCTAATTTCCTCTCAAGCTCCACAACTGCAAGGAAACAACCCTATAAATCAATCCCTGTGCTGTCCCAACATCCCAGTCAGCACTTTACATCCCATTTGCCAACAATGGAATGTGACATTTCACACACCTGTGAAGCTCTGACTAGGTTTGATAAGCACAGCAGGGAAGCAGTTGGATACCAGGGACAATATTACCCATGTGACAGTTTTAACTCCCAGAAGAGAGTGGGATAGTCCAGAGAAGCAGCAGAACTAGATAAGTAACACAACCCAAATTCTCAGGCCCTTTTAAAATGGAAATTATTAGGTAAAATTAACAACATTTATTGATACCTTCAGGACAGACCTAGGAAAGCTTTTCACACCGACGATTTACTGCCAAAACATCAACTGAAGAGCTGCAGAGAAGCATTAGAAAGTCTTCAGCGTCTCAGGGAGAGAACTGAGACTCCTCTTTCAGCTGACAAGGCCAGCTGTGGCAGCTGGGAGCAAACTCCTGCCACACTCTGCTCCACAGCGAGCCCATCCCTGGCCCAGGGACAGCACAGCTCCCTTTGTCACCACCCTGTCCTCCTCTGTCACCCACTGCAGCTGAAAAGCACTTCTGGCTCCTTCCCACACTGCTGTGCCAACAGCAAAGGAGCAGCCACAGCACCCACTGAGCTCCCCCAGACACCTGGGCCTGAAACCCACCCCCCAGTTCAGCTCCTGGGACTGGGACCAGTCAGGGCAGCACAGCAGGACTGAGGAGGAAAATGCTGAATGCAGTTTCAAACCTGGATGTTTTTATTGTATCCACTCAGAACAAGCTCATTGTGCTGCACGTTTGGAAGTGCAAGTCCAAATGTTGTGTTTTGGACTGAAGCTGTGGCATGAAGGTGGTTGTGGCACAGAGAGGTTAGCTGTGGCACAGAGAGGTTAGCTGTGGCACAGGGGAGAGGTTAGCTGTGGCACAGAGAGGTTAGCTGTGGCACAGGGGAGAGGTTAGCTGTGGCACAGAGGAGAGGTTAGCTGTGGCACAGAGGAGAGGTTAGCTGTGGCACGGAAGAGAGGTTAGCTGTGGCATGGAAGAGAGGTTAGCTGTGGCACAGAGGAGAGGTTAGCTGTGGCACGGAAGAGAGGTTAGCTGTGGCATGGAGAAGGAAGTTGTGGCATGAAGGAGAAGCTGTGGCTTGGAGGAGAAGCTGTGGCATGCAGTGAAGATGTTCATGCTGGTTTCTAACACTTGTTTGGAGGGATCAGTGCTGAAAATGATAGACTCCCAGCCTGGTTTGAGGAACTGCCTCCCTGACCCTGGTTATTTGGGCTGTGCCTTCATGCAATACCCACAGCCCACGGATGTGCCACCACTCCAGAGCAACAGGACAGAAACACCATTCCCAAGGGCCACAAATCATGGATTTGGAGCCATTTATGAAGACAAATGTGTCCTTCATTTAACCAAACTGTCTTGGCAATGATTCTCCTGCAGTCTAGGATTTACACCACCTAATAATGAAGCTTGATGGGAAGTCATGGAATAAAATCCCCTACCATAAGGAATATCTGTCAGTCCAGCCACAGTGTGCTGGAAAC
>NW_008688360.1:0-2072 GCF_000695815.1 Acanthisitta chloris
ATATATATTTGAGGAAAGCAAAATTCTGTTAGGAATAAAGCAGAACAGGAATTTGGGCTTTTCTGTGCAGATGCTAACAAACAAAAGCACAGCTACTGCAGCTTTCCAGCAGCAGTAGCATGTTACAAGCAGATATAATCCATAGGAAGGAATCACATATGTCATGATCGAAGAAGTAAATGCGTGGAAGGTGTGCATGCACCTTTGCATAAAGGAGATATTCTTCTTGATTCTATGCATTCCACCTGATTAGGCAGGAAATGACTAACATCTCCTCATACACCATTTGAGGAATCAAGGCTTTGCATGAAGGAAACTTGCCAAAATGCTTAATATGAGGAGTGTCTGAAGCTGGATGGCTGTGTGAACACATGGATTGGTTCAGAGTGGGGGTGCAGTTTGGAGGGGTTTTCACCACTGATCAGAGTCTGATCCATCCTCTTGGCACCTCCTGTTCATGTACTTGAATATATTAATGAGGTCCCTCTCAGTTGTCTCTTCTCCAGGCTGAACAGGCCCAACTCCCTCAGCCTTTCCTCATCAGGGAGGTGCTCCAGTCCCTTCAGCATCTTCACTGCCCTCCCCTGGACCTGCTCCAGGAGCTCCATGTCCCTCTGGCCCTGAGGAGCCCAGAACTGGACACAGCACTCCAGGTGTGGCCTCACCAGGGCTGAGCAGAGGGTCAGGATCACCTCCCTGACCTGCTGGCAATGCTCTTCCCAATGCATCCCAGGATTCCATTGGCCTTCTTAGCCACCAGGGCACACTGTGACTCATGGACAGCTTGTTGTCCCCCAGGACCTCCAGGTCCTTCTCTGTAGAGCTGCTCTGCAGCAGATCAGTGCCCAACCTGTTATGGTGCTTGGGGTTCTTCCTCCCCAGGGGCAGGACCTGCACTTGCTCTTGTCTCATTAGGTAGTGTCTCTGGATGCCAAAATGTCAAAGAATTGCTGCACTATAGCTGCCTTTGCTTTATCCTTTGGAAACCAGTAGAGGCTGTGCAGTCCCAGGGAAAAACAGTCTGCAAACTGCTAAATTAACTGTTTCTGCATTTTCCTCTTGTCCTTAAATGTTTTTCTCTGAAGCATTTGAAACAAATTTTTTTATAAAGTGCTTCTGTGTGGGAACCAGCTGGAAAACAGAACAGAGCTTACTTGAATCCTGGCCACTGCATTTCAAACAGCATTTACCACTTTCTGTTTGCTCACATGGTTTGTTTTGCCACCAGTTAGGCTGAAGAGCTGCATTCAGCCCCAAAAAGCAAACTGCTGCTGGTGGCTTGATGCCTTGTATCATGGAGTTAGCAGAGGAGAGCTAATCCTTCTATGTTCCAGTAAGGACTGAGGAAACAAGGCCTCTGAAAGATTAATTATCCTGTCTCTGTCACTAGACAGCTCAAAAAGTCTCTTCCTTCTTTGCCTAGGTCTGCTCCCTCCAACAAGCATGTCTCAGCTCTCCTCTCCACAATCTGCCTGCTAAGCATGCCCTGAAGCCCTCTGAGCTCTGCTCAGCACTTCTCTGCGGCTCTGGAAGGCTGAACTGCTAACTTGGCATTTTTTACTAGGGAGAAGGCAGCAACAAAAGAGATATTTAAGGTCTCTCCTGTCAGAGCACAGGACTGTGGTCCTGGCACACGTGGGAATTCAGCTCTCCCCTTGCAGCATGTGGCCATGCAAAGGGAAATCAGACCCAGGAGAGTGAGTAGAGGGAGATAAAACCAGTCAGTACCAGGCACTGTCACTCTTTGCTCTTCAAGAAACTTGGGGCTGGTTGTGTTATTTGTGGCAATGTTTGTTCCCAGCAAATGGTCTGATGGCTACGGACATGGAATTGTCCAACCTCTCCCAGTTCTGGGAGCACTCCATGACCTGCTATTGACTTAGCCCTGTTTGAAAGGATAATCCTGACCAAACTGCCCCAAATACTCTCTTCAGCACCACAGTGTTTCTCTCTGACTTGTGGGGCTTCAGTTCCTTCAATTCCTTAAATATGTTTAAAATTCCTTAATAATAAATAAGTTCCTTGAATTCAAATTTATTAACTTTTAAATTCTGTATTATTTTTATATATTC
>NW_008688361.1:0-661 GCF_000695815.1 Acanthisitta chloris
TGGGGTGGCAGAGGCTGAGGCTGTCACATGCTGCCACTGAGTCACTGCCTCTGCTGCGCCCAGCGCCAGCTGACTGCTCCTGTGGGCCACACTGCCCTTTGAAGGCAGCACCCTCTGTGACATCAGCACGGAGCAGGGAGAGTCCTCTGTGACATCATGGGGTGGGTCAGAGCCCCTTGGTGACACCATGGGAAGCTTCAGAGCCCCTTGGTGACATCCTGGGGTGGGTCAGAGCCACTTGGTGATATCATGAGGAATTTCAGAGCCCCTTGGCGACATCATGAGGAGGTTCAGAGACCCTTGGTGACATCACAGGCAGGTCAGAGCCCCTCATGTCTTCCTCCACATACCCACTTTCTTTTTCTCACTGGTTTCCCCTCAACAATGGCTGAGTGAGTGTCAATATTACTTATTTCACCACCAGCATCTTAGTGGTCAGCTTGGTGTGGCAGGCAAGATGAGTGTGTAAACAGAAATGTCTGGCTGAATGTAAGGGTGTGGAAATGGAGGTGAAAAAAAGGTGCTCATTCCATTTTGTGCAATGTGTTCCCCTGATTCGTGTCAATATGGAGCAATGTTAGAAACTACCTCAATATGTCTACCTCTCTCTCTATATATATACATATATATATACACTTCAATATTGTTTTGTTAATATAAG
>NW_008688362.1:0-3253 GCF_000695815.1 Acanthisitta chloris
CACTCTGACCCCAGCCTGGAGTGCTGCGTGGGTTTGTTATGGCCAAAGTGCAGGATGAGCACTTGGCCTTGTTAAACCTCATCTCATTAGAATCAGCCCATCTCTCCAGCTTATCCAGGTCCCTCTGCAGAGCCCTCCTGCCTTCCAGCAGATTGACACTCCTCCTCCTTTGTGCCATCTGCAAACTTACTGATGGTGCACTCAATCCCCTCATCTAAATCATCAACAAAGATATTAAAGATAAGTGGGCCCAGCACCCAGTTGGAACACCACTAGGGAACCCAACACTCTGGGGAACACCACTAGTGACCGGCCACCAACTGCATGTAGCACCATTCACCACCACTCTCTGGGCCATCCAGCCAGTTCTTAACCTAGCCGAGAGTGCCCCTGTCCAAACCGTGGGCTGTCAACTTTTTCAGAAGTATGCTATGAATTATCAAATAAAATATTCTAAACAGGGCTGAGGTAAGCACTGTTAAATGTTGGCTCCTGCTGTTCTTACACATGGTGTGTTTCTGACGGCAGAGAAGGGCTGGTGCCTGTGCTTCTCCAGGGCTGAACTGCCTGGAGCCCTTGAAAAGAAGGGACTAGGGACTCTGTGACCAGTGTTAGACCCATTTCTGGTCTTAGGTCTCCCCTTTGGTTCACAGTTGTTTGGTATGTTTGTGATTGTGTAGTGATGAAGCTCAGATAAAGCCTATTACATAGCAGGCTATGAACCACTGCTTTGTCAGATTCTGCCCAAATGGCTGTTCGGCACTTGTGTTTGCAGCTTGCTGCAACCAAGATCCCAGAAATTTAGGGGTACACAGACCTGGGACAGGGTATAACTGTGTAGGATGATGCACTTAACAGGTAAATTAGACACAAAATGTGCAGCGTGTATTTATTTTCCCAGGTTGCTTGCTTGCTTGCTTGCTTGCTTCCTTCGTTCCTTCTCGTTGATGTCATTATTCTGATCACTAGGAAAAAATCACTTTTAGTGAAATGCTGCCAGTTACAGTCAACCACCAGTTAATATTCTAATTGTTGCAACACTATTCATTCTACCCAAATAATCTCACTCAGTGTTTGCTCGGATTATTATGTTTTAGAACTCAGCAGACACTTTTAATTTATGAAAAGTTTTTTCTCTGCCCTCAACCAAATTGCAATTTTTCCTTCCTCTTATCTGTGTTAGTTATTATAATGCATTTTACATTGAAAAGTTTCATTTTTGTGGTTTTTTTCTTAATTCAACTGAACCTACAATCAAGCTATCACTCGTGAGTATCTTGAATTAAAATTTTTGCCAAACTGCAGTGCAGCAATTATGCAAATAAGTGGACTGACCGATTTTAGCACTACATAATTAGCATACTCTATTTAAGAATAAATAAAAAGCTATAATGGATTTTAAATATTTATGATAAGTTGGTAATCACAGAAGATCATCACAACACCATTTTTTAAATGTTATTTCCTCTACTAATTTTCTCTTGGCTTTCAGCATGCTGTTATGACTAAGATTTGAGACACAATACTCAGCTGGTTTAAATTAGAGGAGCCCTACTATTTTTGATGTAGTTCTGTTAATTCACATCTGCCACAATTCTGCACCTCTTCTATCACATGCTGTGAGAAAGCTGGTCAATAGTCATAGTATTATAGTATGTTAATATGGTATTGTATGTTGATATGGGGTTGGAATGTATCTTAGAGATCATTCTGTCCTCATCCCCCCCTTCCCTGGTCAGGGACATCTCCCACTAGAACTGGTTGCTCAAGGCCTTATCCAACCTGGCTTTGAACACTGCCAGAGCTGAGACATTCACAACCTCTCTGAGAAGCCTGATCCAGTGTCTTGCCACCCTCACATTAAAAAATTTATTCCTAATATCTAATCGAAATTTCCTCTCTTTCAGTTTATACTCATTACTCCTTGTCCT
This sequence comes from Acanthisitta chloris, assembly GCF_000695815.1. NCBI lineage: Eukaryota > Metazoa > Chordata > Aves > Passeriformes > Acanthisittidae > Acanthisitta > Acanthisitta chloris. The sequence continues at coordinate 1,932 of NW_008688362.1, forward strand.
ACCTCTACAATTCCTAGCACTCTGGCTTCCTTGTAGGCCCCCTTCAGATACTGGAAGGTTGCTATGAGGTCCCCAGGCAATCTTCTCTTCTCCAGGCAATTCCAGTCTGGAATCCACAGAATATATTGTGCCTATTCTTTCTACTGAAATCCTTTATTGACTTACATTTTGTCAATCTGCATTTGGGGATAAATCAGCATTCTACAATTTTTTTCACTCTGGAGCTGTATAGAGCAGTCTCTGCTCAGATGTTCCTCTAAGTCCTAGTACTTCTCTGAGCAGATGTGCACTTTACTCTTTCTTATCCTTACTCTCTGGGAAGAAAACTCACCAAGTGAACTTTCTTGCTTGCCACCACAATGAGACCTTCAGTTGGCACTTAAAGAAATCATGTCTGAGGTTTATAAAATGTTAATTTGCAGTGATTAGCCTCCAACCTCTGCCTCTTGGATTAGGCACTCTCAACGGAGGAACCGCTGCTCACCTTCAGGAGATGAAAAAATTCAGCATCTCCCTGGAAGGCATTTTCATGGGACCTCATCCTGGAAGTCACCATGTGATCCTTGCTTGCCATTCCACGCAGTGCAGAAGAGGAAAAACAGATGAGGTTATCAGTTGCTATGAGGTATGTCTGTGATGTGTGACAGGTGAATATAATTTGTCCCATCCAGGATGAATGCAACTGGTGTGTACTCTGATCAACTTCAAATGTAAATTAATAGCTAGAGGAGAATAGTAATGTCACTGTGAATATACTGTATGTTTCTTGATATTTTTTAATGCTTCATTTTAAGTGAAAGGTCGGAGTGAAAATCAGTGGTACGTTCAGAGCTAGAACTTACAGCAAAGCCAGGTGTCCTCCAGATTTTGCTACACTTAAGAGAGTCTAGGCCATTTCTTCCAGAGAGAAGCAGTTTTGATTTTTTCTTTCCCCATATTGGCAACCTTTTCTGCATTTCAGAGGCATAGGACCTCTTGGAAATGTTTCCCCCTCAGTCCTGTATTGGCTAATCTTCCCTGCTGCAACAGAATTTTGACCTTTTTCCTTGTGCTTTCTTAGTGCCTAAACAGAATGATGAAGTCAGAACTCGCATGGAAAACATGGTTTTTAGCTAAACTTAAAAAATAGCCTCAAGATGAAATACAGAAAGTAAAAGGCTGGGACTCAGGAACCTTGCTTGACGGGAACATGGAGACCTGTCTTTATGCCTCATGCTCACACTGTGCAGTAGAGGGGACAGTACTTGCCCATGAAAATGTGTTGAAGAATGTGGTTCTTTTCAGGGTGAAGAACCTTTTCTTAATACCTAATCTAAACCTCC
>NW_008688363.1:0-638 GCF_000695815.1 Acanthisitta chloris
GGAGGGTTTGGTGCCCAGGAGGGTTTGATGTTCAGGAGGATCATCCACAAGAGCAGCCCCTGCCATGCCATCCTGCCCCTCACTGCTATGCAGACCCCAACAAGCAGCACCAGGGCTGCTCCAGCTGGGGCTGTGTTGGCTCCTTGGCAGCAGCAGCAATTCCCTGGCAGCAGCAGCAGTGATTCCCTGGCAGCAGCACTGTGATTATCCCCTGGCAGGAGCACTGTGATTCCCTGCCCCAAGCCTGGCTGGGGAGAAAAGACCTTTGTCCCAAGCGCCACTGATTCACTGCACAGGGGCAGCCAGAGCTGCTCCCTTGGAAGGGTTGAGTAAATGGAGCCAGAAGTCAAGGAGCACAGGGCCAGCTTTGTTAGGCAGCCCTGGGGCCCCCCAGGAAACGACCCTGACAGCCACCAGAGTGCTGGGCACAAAGGGCAGTGGGGGCTGGAGGGGGGGGACAGCAGGGCAGGATGCCAAATCCCTGCTGGGACACACACTCCAGCCTGGCTGGGCTGGCAGACGTGGCAGGGAGACTGGAAGGGCAAAGTGCAGCTCCTCACTGTGTCACCAGGTCCATCCTTGCTGGGACAGTGGCTGTGGCAGGAGGGTTGGCAGGGAGAGATGCAGCTCCTCACTGT
>NW_008688364.1:0-641 GCF_000695815.1 Acanthisitta chloris
ATATATATGTATATACTGGTTGTGTACATCAAAGTGCCTGTAACAACAACCTCTTAAAGATATCTGAGGCCACTACTGGAAAGATTGAAACAGCAGTGCCACTGAGCTTGCAAAAAGACCCCAAGCCCTTGTAGAAGTCCTCAAGAAAAAAAGGCAAAACAGCAATAGTTGGGCATGTAAGTACAGTGTGTAATAAAACTTTATTATCTTCTATTTTAGTGAAGCCACATTCTGAGATCTTTGTTGGTGTCTGTGCAGGAGTGGACATGACCTCTCACCTTCTCCCTGACTCACTGAAAGTTAAAAAGTACTTGCCAATTCACCTATAGGTCACTTATATACAAGGTCACATATACACAGGAGCTAAGGTTTCAGCAGAAGACACAGCTGACAGTGGGAGGTGAGAAATCCTGTGGTCAGTGCTTTGGCATGCTATGAACTTCAAGGCTTTTGCAGCCAAATTGTACAGGTAATGGTCAAAACTGGTCAGACTGGTCATTTGAGGATTAGAGGGAATGGTCATAAGCTGAGATAGGGGAGAGGCATATTAGATATTAGGAGAAATGTTTTCCCTGTGAGGGTGTTCAGGCACTGGAATATTGCCCAGGGAGGTGGTGGAGTCACCATCCCTGGAGGTGTTT
>NW_008688365.1:0-10536 GCF_000695815.1 Acanthisitta chloris
CCTCCGGGAGCTGCGGCAGCGCCCGAGCCAGGTCGAGTACCTGCGGCTGAAAGGTACAGCGCGCCGCGCTCCGCACTGCCGCTGCCACCGTCTGTCTGCGAGCTGCCCCTGTCGCTTCGCTCTCCCTTCGTGCCTGCCAGAGTCCTCCCCGAGGTGTCTGCCGTGCCTGCGTGCACGTGTACGCGTGTGTGCATGCCCCTGGCCGCCTGTTCCAGCGGATTCTCTGCACGGCCCTGGCTCCCGGACGCTTCCCGTGCGCAGTTAGCCGAGAGTTCCATCGAGCCAGGGCCGCCTGGGCTGTTCCCTCCTCCTTTGTTCTAGGTGCCGCAGGAGCAAACGGGGTCACCTGTTACTCGGTTTTTTTGTGACATGTTGTGCAACTTTTGTGTTTCGGCAAGTTTGGTGCATTTCCTTGAAATAATGAATCAATGGCCATTTTCCATTTCCCTTTCCCTTTCCTTTTTTTGAAGCTAAGACCCTATTTTCTTAATCTAGAAAAGACACATAGGGTGTCAGAAGAGAGAGTTGTTTTTTTCAGGTCCTATTAGTTCTAGAGAACCTAAACTTAACTGGACAACTGTAAAGCATGTTTGCATGTAGACACATCTTCCAGAAATAAAAAGTATAATAAAAATGTGTTATAGTCAATTAACCAAAATCTAAGTGAATTGTTCAAAGAATTCTTATGAAAGCTAAGTAGCTTCAACAGCACATCTTTATGAAAGAATGAGACTTGCAACTCCAATCTGATCTGATGAAGAGGGCTGAACAAAGGCCTTCTGTCTTCTGATGTTTAATCATTCTTGCTTCTGATGAGGAAAAAAACCAACCCAAGAGGTGAATAAAGGTCCCTGTTTTTCAGAGCTGTGTAAACAGCTCTCTGCTTCCGCCTTCGGCTTCTTAACAAGATGATACACCATCTGATGTTACTAGGATGTAGCTCAAGTTCTGTGTGTCCTGTGGCAACCTGGGTCTCAACAAGGCATTTGTTTGTTCAGGAGTATTTTGTGGTGTTTCAACCCATTACTTTTGCTGCAAAGTTAATTGCTTTTATAGGGAGAGCTAACTGGCATGAGGAAGAAAAGAATGAGTCAGTAGGAATGTAAGTTAATTATTTTGCTCTCAAAGTCCATAGATTTAGTTTTAAATCACCTTGCCTGGTACAAGTAACTCGGAGTTCCAGCTGAGCAGCAGGCGCTGAAACAGAGTAGTGTCTATTAAATATAGGACTCTTTTACCAGTGGCTCCCCTCCACTTTCAGTCCTATTTTGCTCCTCACTAGCTTATGATTGATGCTCATTTCAGCCTAATTTGTTCGCTTCTTTAAGCTCTCCAGAATGACTGAAAAAGTTTTGGCGTGTGAGCTGAGCTGTTTACCATCCCACTAGCAGTAGCTTTCCCTGGATGCATAAATATTTTTCTCATTAGATCAGGTTACCAAAGAATGGATTTTTTTGATTGATTTTCCTTCCAGCATCAAGGGGTCATAGTTGCATTGAAAGTGATAGGATTTTAAAAACATAGCTGCAGAGAGCAGGCAGCTGTGTGGGTGCTGGTGGCAAGTTGTGCCAGGCTACTACAGGGAAGAGCTGAAGAGGTCAGCCTGGGATAGGCAAGACTGAAAATTTCACTGATGTGCTGAGCATCTGAGAACATAGCAGAGGACTCGGAAAAACTAATCATAAATCAAAAAGAGAAAATTAAACATTGAGTCAAAAATACCTGATTTGAATCAGCAACTCCCTTTGCTGGACCTGAAGCTTACCACATGGGAATGTTAAAAAAAAGCTGAGCCATTGTGCTGAGATAAGGGGGTTTGGTGGCACTGTTACTGACCAGTGGAGATAGCTGAGGCCATGATTGAAGCCACCTAGTTATTTCTTAGTGTAAAGTTTCCCACTTAGACCTCCTTCCAGAGTTGCATTTCTAGCTTTGCAGGCAGCTTCTTGAACATGTTCTTTTGTCTGTTCCAAATGCACATCTTGCCCATGCACAGGCAGCTTCTGGAAGGCACTGTATTTACCCCCTGGTTGCACTATTCTCTGTGTATTCTGGCTGCATCTGTCGTGACACTGTGAGTTTGTAACAGCATAATCATTAAGATTCCTACTCCATGCAATAAACTGAAGTACTTTCAAAGAAAATTAAAGACTTTGGCTCAGATCTTGAAAGTGTTTATAATTGGGAATTACCCCAGTCAATAGAACATCTAATTTATAGAAAGCTCGTATATGTAAATGTCCATGGGACAAGTCCCTCTGCAAGTCAACTACAATAAGCTTTTTGTCAATGTTTTGGTCTGTAACGAAGTAGTTTTCTCTGCTTCTTGGCAGATGTTGATGAATTGACAGCTATAAAACGAGAACTGAATTACAGAATTTCTGTTCAATCAGCGAAGTTGCTGTGTCTCCTGAAGCAGAAAGATGGGCTTGTACAAAAAGTCCAGAAGAACTGCGATATCATCACAGCTTGTTTACAGGCAGTTTCCCAGAAACGATGTAAGTACTTTCTCTGTAGTGGGGTAAGTAGTTTATTTCATTAATATGGGCAGTAGTTTTTTAGGCCCTCACACTTGATTTAAAGTCAACAGGCCAAGCTGTGCTATTCTTTAGAAATGACTGGCTTCTAGTGATGTCAGTGGCAAAGTTCAGCTAGCTCAGCTGGCTAAGCTGCCATCGCCTCAGCAGTGTGTATTGGCATGGCACCTTAGTGTGGTTGTCTGCCAGGCATTTTTAGCTTTAATCCCCAGAAAGCCCAAGGTGATGCTTTTTTTGATGTACATGCTGTTTGAAACCGTGTGCTTTCATATGGTTGTAAGGGAGGATGCTAGAAGTGGAAATTTTTCTCACTGGAAGCTGTAGACAGCATATGGACTTGTCTTTCCAGAGCATTGTTAGTAGTGCGTAACTCCTCTTTATTGAGTTCATCCACGATGAGGAATATTGGTAAAACCAAACCAACTTCCCTCAAACCGCTTTATCAGTACCAGTTTTTTGGGGGTTTCTGAGAGAGTACATGGGAAAGAGGAGAAATGTTGCTCTTTAATTGTTTAGCCTTTTGTTCCCAGCACATTGAAACCTTTTTATTTGACTTAGCAAAGTTGTTATCTAAAGATAGGCTGAAGTGTTTTTGGTAGTTCTGCTGAAGCAAAACTGCATGTAATGTTATATGTAAAAATAAATAGAAATTATGCCTTTAGAAAGTACATGTGAAAGTAACCAAATGTTCCCTGTATTATTTTTTCATTAACATGCAGCGTGACAGGTACAGAAATGTTCAGGTACAGTAAATAAAGCATGGTCTTTACATCAAAATGTTGCTAGGAGCTTTGAGGTGCATGTAAAAATCTTATTAAAAGAATGTTGCTGTAGAGTGGCATGTGCTAATGTAGTTTAGTTAAGGGTTTGTCTATTCATGTGAATCTTAATTTTCAAGCATTTAAAAATGTTCATTTGTTTTACTTAAACTTGGCATGAAAGTTCTTGGCTGTCATGTACTTTGTAGGTGTATTTCTTGTTCTCAAACTCTTTTTCTTAACATCAGCTTGACAACTGAGTCCTCTGTGCCATTAGTACATAAGCATATACTGTAGTCTTACTTTAACTGAGACTACTTGAATGTTATGTGTGTTCAAGTATTCAGAGGATTTGGCTGTAAATTCTGAAGGTCTGAGCATCCTGACTTCATTCCTAAGGTAAAAAGATGTTGACTAAAAGGGATGTAGGATTTCATCCTAAATATGAGTGTGATTTTGCAAGTTTTGGGTACCATTTTACACATAAATTAATGGGGCATTATGTTTAAAATGTGCTGGTAACAACTGAGATAGCTGAAGTAATGCATTTTGTTGCCTAATATCCATGCATGTGCATGCAAGTTTTTGAAGACTGTGTCAATTTGTGTAAGTGAAATGTTTTTATTATTACTATAGGATATTTGCCTAGTGTTAATTTTTAGCTTATATTTCTCAAAAACTGTATGTATGTATTCCAGGGCACCAAAAATTTAATTTTTTTCTTGTTTGAGAGCTAATCCCAAGCCACTGGGATTTGTTGAATTACTCCTGATAACTTCAGTTGCTTTGGAATAGATCAAGACTGTGTTTTTATTGCTCAGTATAGATGTACTAACATTATACAGAGAATGCAGGAATAAGCTTTTGCTGTAGGATGGGCAACTTTAATTTTCTGGTGATTGTGCCTTTGAGGCAATGTTTGATCAACAGCTGTCCAAAGGCAATCTCAGCTGATCTTCCCTCCCACTGCTTATTCTTGCATTTGTACTATTTACTCTGTAACAGTAGGAACTGCCTGTGTTGGAATATAATGATTCAAATTGGAGAGATGATCAGGTAATCTTTTTTTTTTCCTTTCTGTAGCAGTTCTCTGTTTCCAATTTCTTCAGAGAATGGTAGAAGTGGCTGCACAGGAGAAGTGATTGCTTAGAGTAGCTTGAGACCTGCAGCTGCTGAGTATGTGGTTAAGTCCCAAAGTTTCAGGAAAACTTATGCTACCAGTGGAAAGATCTATTTTCTCATCCTTTAACCTTAAAAAAACTCCAGAACATTTAATGTGATGGAAAATTTAAAATTGCACACCTCTCTTTTTGCCTCAAAATGTAAGTTTTTCTGCTCGCTAAAGCCCTTGGAAACTAGATATTCTGTAGACTACCCTCCTGCAGTTTTCATTGTTGCAAGGTTTTCTGATGAAAGTAAATGCTTGCAATGTAATGTTATGTGCCATAAAGCTTTATAACGTGCTTTCATGTGCAGCATTAACATTATGATATCCTGTAGTATTAAAATCTTTATCAAGTGAATATGGAAAAGACCCTTTTTGAATATTCCTTGACAAATTAACTCATTGTGGTAACTTAAGTTAGTTCAGAAATTACAGGGCTGATAAATTTGATCCCTTATTTTCTGTTGAAATGTCTATCATGCTTTAGGCTGCCTCTACAGAGAGAAAAAAAAGCAACATACTTTTCAAAAACTGCTTGCTTAAAACTGTGTTCAGTATTTGAAAGTTCAGGCTCTGCAAGCTTTGCAGCCCACACAGGGAGTCATCCACTGATGAGTCTTTGACCTGTGCTGGCTCTTGGTCCCTGTTGAATGCACAGAAGGGGCCTGGTCCTGTGGCAGCCTTGGAGGGCTGTGTCTGGCTTGCTTGTGCTTCAGGATCACCAACACCCAGCACAGTGCCTGAAGCATTTGAACTCATGAGTAAATATGGAGGAACAAACAGTTGCCAGGGACAACTTCATAACTTCCTGTGTTGCTCATTATGCTGTTGACTCTTGTCCCTGGTAGGTGATGCATGTTTTGCATACAAATAGGTATTCCCATAGAAAATAAAATTCACTGCAGTGTGAAATACATTCTGGTCAGAACCAGCACAGTGCCTGAAGCATTTGAACTCATGAGTAAATATGGAGGAACAAACAGTTGCCAGGGACAACTTCATAACTTCCTGTGTTGCTCATTATGCTGTTGACTCTTGTCCCTGGTAGGTGATGCATGTTTTGCATACAAATAGGTATTCCCATAGAAAATAAAATTCACTGCAGTGTGAAATACATTCTGGTCAGAACAGAAGAAATTCTTCTATTGGATATGTGATAACATCAGTACACTGCTGTACATCTAGTTTGTAAGGTATCTGACTGACCAGTTTCATTTTAATAATACTTTTTTACCCAAATTGAAATAAAGTGCTCCAATGAAGAAGAGCAGTAAGAGAGAAATCACAGGGATAGCAAACTTGGCATACCTTTCTTACTCTTGTGATTTTGTCTTATTTCAGGGTAAGAAGATAAAATTTTTTTCTGGAGCATTATGAACTGTTTAGAGTCCATCTTAGAAGCTAATCAGAGTGCTTTATGCACTTAATTATATAATTTAAGAAAATCAGAATTCAGTAAAAAAATAAATCCATGTTTTGCAGCTGTCATGTAAAGAATATGCAAAAGATATCTCATTCTTTTATCTCTCTGTATTTTGTATAGTGACATAGTGCTTACATTACTAAGTATATTTTGACTGATCAAATTGCAAAACAGAAGTTTCTTGAATCACAGAATTTGACTGCTTGTCATTTTAATAAATATAAAACCCCAAACCAAACCAACAAACATTCCAAACCAAAAACATTTATTATCTCTAAATTATTTAGAAGTAAAATCATTCAGCTCAACTGTAACTCAGTCTGGCTGGAAGCAAGTAGGAATACTTAAATCTGATTCAATATAAAATAAGCTGAAGTTATAGTAACAAAATTCATTAATATTCTCTTGTATTTTTAATGAAGAAGTAATTTTAGTAGAATACTTCCCGAAGGTATCATTAACTTGGTGCTGCGTAGGTGTGGTGCTACATACTTGAAACAACTTTAAATAGGTCTCCTGCTGTATTCAGAAAGACTCTCAGTATTCCCTGTTACAATACTTGTTTAGAGACTATGATTATACATAAATATTATTCTTCTGCTACTTCAGCATTGCCTCCTGTATAGAATTCTCCAAGATAACAATAAACATTACCTTTCTATTTTCCTTTTCCGCCTCCCGGTTTGATCTAATGCAGAGCCAGTAGAGGGAGACAGAATGTTTTATTTTGTGCAGGACTAGAGGTGTATCTCTGTTTTGCATAGGCTAATGGCTTTCATATCTTCTCCTTAAACATGAAGGAAGCTGCTTTACAAATGTGGTCAGGCAAGAATTGGATGAAAAGGTTTAGCATCAGGCTGTCAAATAAGTGCTATTCACAACGGAAGTATTAGGTTCTATATGTGAAGTAGTTGAAAAATGGTGACAAATGGCTTCTTAATTATAACCGCAATCATTAACCTCCACAACCACGTGGGAACTATTCTGAAGCTCCTGATTGAGTGAGCTGAATGTTTTGGAGTCCAAAGGTTCAGAGGGTTATGTATATACTTACAGTGGTATTTGTGATCAATTTGAGTATATCATAATTGGATAGAAAGCCAATACAAACTGGCATCATCTGGCACAGCACCCTCCATGTCCCCAGGGGAGGGACAGTTTCCTGGCAGAAGATTGGGCTTTGAAGCCTCCTCAACTTCTGAGAATGAGTTACTGTCTCTGTAGCATTAACTCTTCTTAAATGGTATGGAAGTCACTCAGAGCAAACTGGGAAAGCTTTGCCTGATGTTGTTTGCATGAATTGGTTAGGAGGGAACTGGACAAGATCACAATCATCACGTGTCTCTGGAAAAGTGCAACTCAGGTATGCAAAAGTACTCACATACCATTATTAAACTGCTATTTTCTGTCTCCGCATTCCGTCTCTCCCTTTAGCTTCAGTCCTGGTGCATCTGTGTATACTGTCCCATCTTTTTCTTTTTTTTTTCTTCCAAACTCTTTGTTAGCTTTTCTTACTTGACCCAATCTTTAACTCTGTGACTTCTCAGCCCTGTTCCACCTTTCCTATCATGTTGTCTACTCTGCAGTGTCTACTCAGATTGCTCCCCATCCTAGACTTCTCATTATTCCTTGGTCTCCGTCATATGTTCTTCCTTGCCTTTTTCCTGCATGCACTAATTATCTACTCAGCTGTTTTCTCCATCCCTCCTCTTCCCTTAACATTTTTCACAGACTCAAGTTAGAAAACCACAAAATATAGTTTATAGGATCAAAGTTTGTTCAGAGTTTTAAGAATAGCTTTAATACGATATACTGTGGACACACAGCTAATATGGATTTGATTTAACTTGAACTTCATAGGGTTCTTGGAGGAGAGGAAAATTTTTTACATAGAAAACAATCAGCCTTTGAAATAATCTTCCCAGGGAAGTGGCAGTTTCCCCAATGTTGGACAATTTTAAGATTTGGCTGCACAGTATGCTGGCCCATCTTGTCTAGACCAACCTGAGAATGGTTGGACCAGATCCTTGAGGTCCCTTCCAACCTGGTATTCTGTGATTCTGTGATTGATTTCACTGTGGATCAGATGTCTTGTAACATGGGGCAAACACTTTAGTACGTGTAATAATTCATGCAGACCAAATTTTGCCTGTGGCTTACCTGTCTTTTCCCACTCACTTCCCAGGAGTTTGATGTACTCTTCCAATTGTATAAATATGCTTTAAGCTGGAACACCTCAATTGCTGTGGTTTAATATTTTTATTTCCTATGAAGAATTGAGTCACTTACTGAATGCTGCTACTGTGGCAGTTTTGTCCTACCCCTTGCTCTCCTGAATGTCCAGTGTTAACAAATTAGGCAGCAATTTTTAAGCTTGTATTTGCTTTTCTTGTTCTTCACTTAACATCTGAAATATATATTAAAGAGGAGTATGTTCTGTATTAAAAAATAAAAATACTAATGTCTCAGCAATTTCCAGTGTTGCATTTGCAATTAAAAGAGCGAATATCATGCATGTGCTGTGCTCATCTCCAACTCTAATTTAGATTTCCAAGTAAATATGAAACAGGTCATTAATTTAGAAAATCATTTATCATTTTCAAGGTGTTGATCTAATACATTTTAAGTTGAACTTGGTAGCTCTGATGATGTTTCAAGGCAGATGAATCTGCTTCAGTAAGTTTTTATTGCAATAACTATTTAATTGATTTATGAAAAGCATATTCCTCTTTTGATGTGGTTAGCATAGGAGGTTTACTTCTAATGGAGTCTGATTTCATGTGAGTCATCCTCAAATGACTCAATTGGCTGCATGTTTCAGTTCCGTAGCTTTCCTATTACTTCATCTGTATTTGTGTACTTGGTTACATGACTAGCCTACACTTTGTGGGTGCTAATGAATTTGATCCTTTAAATTGATGCTGTGGCTTTTTGAAATGCATACTTAAGAAATATTACTTGTGGCTACTTTTCATTTTTCCTAATGAATTGTTGTTAATTCAGTTCTGCCTGAGCTTTTGTCCTTTGAGCCTTCTTGTGGGGAAAGAGGAATAGAACAAACAAGCTTGAAAATGTTATAGTCATCTTGTTAGTTTAAACTGTTGCCAAAGGTAGGCTGGATTTTCTTTATGGTTAGTTGCCCACTTGTAGCAATACATGTGTTAAAAATAGAATATTGCTACTGATTTTTAATTATTGCCGTTTTCATCAAACAGTTATGCTGCATAGAGTAAAGGCTTTCTCTGTTACTTATGACTCAAGATGTGCAGGTGGGCTGAACACTGGTTGCAAGGATGTTCTAATCTGTTCTGTGTCTTACGCTGGTTTACAAAGAGTGACGTAATGGAGCAGTTAGAAAAAGAGAGAAGCTATATTTAGGGATGCTGGAGCTTTACTCAGTGGGGATGGTAGCTGTGTGCTTGGTTCATAAGCTGCATTGGGCCACTTGGCAGCAGTTCTTTTGATACGGATGGTGAAGTTCACCTGTCAGTCTCTTGGGTATGGGGCTGTGCATGAGGGAAAATGGCTGTAGATGTGTCATATTTACTGACTTGTTCATGTTAGCCAGCATTATTAATAAATTGTGTGATGCTTAAAATATTTCTGGTGAGCCCTTCAAAAGAGCCACATAAAATTAAATACCATTTGGTTATCATATTTCATTCAGCTTCAGCCAGCCAAGATTCTGGGAAATCTGAAAGCTTATTCAATTGCAATGGGAGCCTGGACTGAGAAGGATTACTTTCCTTTTAATATGAGGCTTGGAGGAGAAGGACTGCAAACAGCAACATTCATTGTTGTGCATCAGGTCATGAAGAAGTGTTTCATGAGTAGGCATGTGTCATGTTTAGTACTTGCTAGTGTATATTCTGGGTATCTGTTAGTTAGTCTAGGAGAAAAGAGAGAAAAGTGAGTGTTGTCAAACATAATACCAGCTGTGTGGAATGCAGGCTGACAACTAATCACCAACAATCCTGAGACATTTTTAGATAGTGAATTCCATGGTTACTTTCTTTTGATGAGAATATGCTCTTGGAACTGGGCATTCAGCAGCACAGACAGAATGCTGGGACTTGGGAAGTGGTTTAACAGAGCAGCAAGTCAGTAAAATTTTGGTACAGCACTGTGCACCATCTGTCTCACAGGACATTGTTCTAGAGAACTATCAGCTGAGTTCCCAGACCTAAAGTGTAATTTGCTGCTGATGGGATGTGCACACAGAGCATGATCTTTTAAGTAATGGATTTTGACATCTTTTGATCACTTGATGAGCAGTAGCATTGGTAAGCCCTATGGGGAGAGACCACCCCACTGCACTGCCTCCAGCCAGCTCTTCAGGATGATGTTTTGTGCTAGCCTTGGAAAGCTGACTGAAGTGTGAGTCTAGAGAAGGCCTTGGCTGGATAATTAAGAATACTTAACTGACTGCCATCTTCTTTTGCCAATATTCTCCACTGTAAAAACAAAGCTGCAGTATAAATACTAAATTGGCAAACTGTGCAGTTAGTTTCCTTACAAACCTGGCAAATTGTGTGATTGTGCAGGTTTGGTATCCCTCAGGCCACTTTAGGGCTAATTTCAGCTTCTTAAATCCCAAGATGAAGTAAAATTTCTGTAGTTTCCTGGTGTTGAAAAGAAGATAATTTTTTCTCC
>NW_008688365.1:10586-23752 GCF_000695815.1 Acanthisitta chloris
CTGATTTGGTCATATCTTGACTGGAAAGTTCTTGTGGTCTGTGCCATTAGAGAATATCAGATTCAAAAGATCGCAAGAACTAAGTGATCAGAGCATTACAGAAGCTGGAATACTCACTTTGAGGGAAATTCTGCTACAAGGATACAGCAATGAAAATATCTTGTTCCAGCAAGAAATAAAACGCCCACCACATAAGTCAGTTGCTTATGAAGCAAAATTTTGAAAGCTTACATTTCAAACTAAAATGCTTTGTTCAGATGCCTTTTTCGTTTCATGTTACGTAATGAGCCATTTTCAAGTAAGATGATCAAGTGTTTAATCCTTTTTTTTGCATTTTAAATGTAAAAATCTAAATTAAATGTAAAAAGAGTCAAAATTATGCTTTTAGCATCTGGAAATATGTTTTCAGCAAAGATGACATTTTGCTGTGAAGGACTTTGCTTTCTACAAGCTGATATTTTATGGCAGAGCTTTCCATTAAAGTGGTTCCAACCAAATTTATTATAGAGATCTTCCTGGGAACATGCAGCCAGCCATGTCTGCAGCTTATCTCTCTGGCTGGTCAGCACTGGGACTGCCAGGCTGGTTAGGGAGCTGAGGAGCCCACGTGCATTCCTAAGCTGTATGTTTTCCTTCTGCATCTTTAGGGATCCTTACTTTTCTGTGTCACATACTTCCATACTGTGCTTCTTTGTTTCTAACTGTGACCACTGAAGTGTCTCACCTCCATCAAAAATACCTCCCAGACACCTCAGAACAAATGCCATCTTATATTCCACCACTGGCTAAAACTTGAGTAGTTCTTGAAAATGGCTTTTGTCATGGGTTCCTTCAGCTGCGTTCTTCAGGATTTAACTAAGCAAACTGTCTTGGTGGCTGCTTTGACTAGTGTCAGGAGCCAGAGGTAGGAGCTGCCTTTGTTACAAACTTTGGGAGTCTGTTCAGTATTTAGGTTCTTACAGTTTCAAGTGACAGTGGGCAGTGCTCAGTATCAGGCCAGGATATAGGACTATATACCTGACTGATGCTTTTTTCTTTTAAGTATCATTCAGCTGCTGCCATTAAGGAGAAATTGACTGCATTTGTAGTTGGGGTCACTGCTGCTGGTAAATTCCTGTGGACACTGGAAGCCTGCTAAGAGACTATTGCATCCTTAAGGAAGGTGCTACTTCCTGGCTCGCTGCTGCTGCTGCTGCTGCTGCTGTTGCTCCTCATTTTCCAGTTCAGCAAGCTGCTATCTCTGGAGGGGTGGGGTTTTCCTAGGAAAGGGAGTTGCAAGAGTTCAGGGCTAGGTGGAAGCTGAGCAAATGAGCAGCGACCTCAGGCATTTGCCTCTGAGAGGAGAGAGCCTTCAACTGTCTGTTCAGCATCAAACTTGGCCCCAAACGTGCCTCACACAGAAACAAGTGGCTGCTGATTACAGTGACTTACTGTTTGGGACGTAACAAGCCTTCTCCCAAAGGAGTGTGGTGAGGCCTGGGAGACCCTGGTCAACCAGCTGTGGTGTCCTACTTCTGTATAAGCTGTGGGCCCTGTGAAATTTGTAGCCATACCTCTGCATCCTTCCGTCTTGCCCCACTTTGAGTGCTTGTCCTGGGAAATGGCAGACACGTGGGGTGAGGGTGCAGTGGGGCTAAACTGACCTGTCTGAAGTATATTGTGTAGGTGTGTTCTGTAGTTGGCCTCAGCTGCTAAAGTGGAAGGGGCATCTCGCAATGATCACCTGAGGTGCTGAGAGACTAAGACACTGTTTATCTAACTACAACTAGTTTTCTTTCTTCCCTTCTTCCCTAATAAATAGTTCAGCAGTGTTTTTTTTAATGATCTAGAAACTTGATGGGATAGTAACAGCCAAATGTGGTTACAATATGAAAAAATTAATCTTGCAGAATGAATATTTCATTGCTTATTGTGGAACTGAACAGTAAATTCAGTAAATAATTCTGTAAGCAGTGATCTGGCTGCTGAATCTAGGCCCAGTTTGCAACAGAAAATGCAGTATGGGGATGTATAGATCGCAGAGTTCCTATCAAATTCTTGTCCTGCAAAATTTGGTATAGGGTGTTGCAACTATGCTTTGTCAGTGTGCAAGCAGCTGTGACAGCAGTAAAATGGTTGAGTTAGTGCTACAGCCAAGGTTGTGTTTATTTTGGGTCTGCATACAACTTGGGAGGTTGACTGCTTAGCTTCTTTTCCATATTCTTCTGTGTAACTGTTATCCTGTTGGTGTTGCAAAGTGGTAGCTAACCTCACTGATTAGTTTTGTAATGCATGTAGAGTTTTGAGTCCACTGGATTACACTTTGAACAACAACTGTGCCATGAGAAGTTGATGTCTTGGACTTGTACACATAAAATACTTCCTTAGTATTAGAAATAGGGATTCATGTGATAGATTATTGTGTGTGGAGCTTTTTGAATTACTCATCAAGTAATACTTGTAGTACTTAGATATTAATTTGCCTGAGAAATCTGGTTCTCAAACCAGTGATCTCTTATTTCTCTAGTGCTGCAGTAACTTTGAAAGGTGGGATTTGATTAGCTCAAACCGAGGAGGCATGCCAGAGGCAGGATGCTGCTGTTTGCTGACAACAGTCAGAACAGCCTGTTTTCTGTCTACAGTCCCTGTCAGTCAGTCATGACATCAGAAATAGATGACAGATACTGCTGTTCCCTCTGCACATTTGCAGCTATTCAGATGGATACCTGATCAGTGGTAAAGTTTGGTTAGTCTAATAGTTCCCTGTAAAAGTGAGCCTTTTATTTAGTCACCCTAGGATTATTGTGGTTAAATGAGGTGAGGTGCCAGTTTCCATGTAGGTTCAGGAAGAGCATGAAAGAGCACATCCCGCTGCAGCCCAGCATGTCTGCGTGGGGCAGGGTGAACTGGCCATGGAGGGAGGAGTGGGGAACATGGCCCAGCTGAGCATTTCTGTGTGCTCTGCCATGCACTTTGCTGCGAGGCGTTGTCAGCACCCATGGTATAACCTAAGAGTTCATTGCATTCACTGGGAATTTGTGAGGAAGCTGGCTGGACAACCATAGTGCCAAAGGCTGTGTGGGAAGGAGTGATGTACAAGAAGTGCACCTGAGCACATTCATATTTCACAGATCTTTAGACACTTCCGAACTGATGGCAGATCCTGCTCCGATTCCTGCAGGTAGTGAAAAGCCATGGCATATGTGACAAATGTTGGACAATCAAAATGTAAGGGTTTGTGTGTATGTGTAAGCTCACAGCAGGGATGGCTGTGTGAGAGGCATGACTCTAATACCATGTCATTGCAGTCTTTAATCTCTCCCTGGCAAGCTTTTGGATGTGGAAACAGCCTGAGATAAAAAGTTGTGCTATTAGATTGTATGCATAGTCTTTCACAGTTGTCTAGCTTACCAATACCTCTGCTACCTCCTAACCCCCTGCTGGGGGTTACGCTTCAGTACCAGTAACTGTAC
The DNA here is from genome assembly GCF_000695815.1 of Acanthisitta chloris. Taxonomy (NCBI): domain Eukaryota; kingdom Metazoa; phylum Chordata; class Aves; order Passeriformes; family Acanthisittidae; genus Acanthisitta; species Acanthisitta chloris. Next base: position 14,039 of record NW_008688365.1, read on the forward strand.
CATTCTTTTTCCTACTGAAATGTCCTTGTTTTTTAAAAAAAAACCAAACAACATTGTGAGCTCATAGGAGGGTTAATGAGGCATCACTGAAAATGCCCAACAGGGTACATGGCCTTTAAGTACTGAAGATGCATTTTATCTCCAAGTGGCACACACTAAACATTATTTGGTCGAGTTAGTCTTTGAAGAAAAGATTTCCTGGATACTGAAGATCAAATGGAGGATAACATCTGCTTGGGATAATTAGTGCTAGGAATAGATTTATGGAGCATCAGGCAGTGCCAGCAGCGATGTTTCTACAGCTTTGTGAGATAAGCTTGACATTTAAAACCAAGGTGCTAGAAAAGTGGGCTGTGAACTTAGTCTATTTGGATCAATAGTCCTGCTTATAATTCTGTGCTGGAACAGCTCTGGAGGAAGAGTTAAACAAGAACCTCAGATTTTAAAATCCTTGAAGCTATTAATAACCTGAATTTGACTTACTGAGAAGTAAATGAGTGTTCCTCACATACCCCTGAAAGTTGCCAAGGAAGTCAAGTCTGCTTCTATCTCCATGTTACATCATCTTACTTAAAAACTTTTCATTTATATCTTAGAAAAAATTTGAAACTTTTTGTTGTGTTTTGCCAGCAGTGAAACAGCTTCTAGGTTTAGTTTCTCCATAAATTATTGTTACCTTCCTAAAATCAGAGGAAGCTGGTACTGATCAATGTTTTCCCTACCATCCATACAATATATATGGCCAAAATACAGAGCATGAAGGTTTTGGTTCTTGGGTTGAATTAGGCATCACTGAGTCGAGGGGGGGGGGGGGAAATGGCAATGGTGGTTTTGTGTTTGCTTTGTTTTTTTCTTTTTGTTTACCCAGTATGTTACTGCTAATTTCTTATCTCATCCAGTGTTCATTGACAGCAACAGCTATTGGGCCTTAGGTCCTGAAGGAAAATAATTATACAGTGAGACTACACAAAGTCAGAGTGGGGAGGTCATCAATGTACATAGCTGATTTTTTTTTCAAAGTATACTAATTTGAGGAATTAAATATTACTAATATTTATAGTAATGTCCAGAGAGGCCCAGTGAATATGAGCTGGACAAACTGGGCATCATTGGACAAACACACGGTATGAGGCTCTTTGAAAAACAAAATTTTAATGAGACAGGCTGGTAGAAGCAGCATGTGTTCAGAGAAGGGAGGTGAATTGTCCCAAGCTGCGCAGTAGTAAATGAACAGTCAGAGCTTTGCTGTTAGCAAAACTCATGCTTGTATGGTGTTGTACATGCTCAAAATCAATTTTAATGGCTCAAGGCTTCAGTACTAAATGAGCCTTTGATTAATCCTAAACACATCCCGTTCAATAAACTTGTCCTGTAAGAGTGGGTTATGACCTGAAATTTTGTCATTTAACTGTTGAGTAAAAAACTTGGAGTAGTAATGTTGTCAGAACTGATCATGATTTTCTACTCTTCATCTCACAAACTTTAGCAGAAAACCTGTCTCTGTCAAGCTTGCTTAAATGACTAATGAATGTACTTTATTCAGAAAGGGGAGGTAGGTAGTTTGAGGTTCATTTGCTTAGTTAGCTGCTTCCCTTTCCAACACTTGGAGAGTGTGCTCTATGAAGGTATAGCCCACATGGGAGATGAAGGGAATTACATGCTCTGGAGGACTTGGGGTTGCAATAGCTTCACATACATGCAAAACTTTCCTTATGCAACTAGTGACATTTGCAAATGTGAACCAGTGTATACATGATCAAAGTACTTGAATGGTGGTGCTGGACTTCCTATTGACTGATCAAGATTTGTGGTTCCAGGATCTCTATGGGGCTTCTTTTGGAATTGGCACCATTCCCCTCTCCAACCTCAGAAAGGGTCTTGTTCCTGTGTAATGAAGCTCTGTCCATGGAGGCCATGTGTACTGGGAGAGGGAGGATCTGTGCTGGAAGCTGAACTCTTATCCTTGGGCTATGTAGGACCAGACTGTCTTTTTGCTACATGTCTAATGAAAGCCTTCTGTGGTCTGAACCTAGTCTTTGATGGATGTCTTTAGCATTACTGCAGATAAGTACTAAATAGCATATAAAAACTTTTATATATAAAAATGGTCCCATTTCAGTAATGTTTCCTGGCCCAAAGCAAAGACATTTTGTTAATAATTTTTCTAACTCCTATCAACTACTTTTTAATTTAAAATCTTTGAAAATGTTCTGTCTCTGGATAAATCTTCTCTTGGGGACATAGGATCATTTTGCTTTCTTTCATTATGTTTGGTTTAAAATCTTGTTGTTTCTGGAATAGCAGTTCAGATCAATGAAGCTAATGATTTGCACTGTAAAATTGAATTTCTATGCTATGTGCTATGCAAATAATCTGATTCTAATAAAGGAAGAGCAGTGCAGTTTTAGAAGTGGGACCTGCTATGACCTTCATTCCTCTGCAAATATTATCTTAAGCATAACTACAAATCATTCCTGTCAAAATTCTTTTTTCATGTATTGCAAAAGTTTTTGTGGTGACATGGTGATTTATTTTTTTTAATTACCCTGTAAGCAGGATCCTGGGGTGTGAATACTGGCCAAGATATGCATTTGCTTCATATTGTTTAGCCAGGTTAGAGAACATGTCTTAATTTTTATAATGATACTTTTCAGCAGTTTTTATTGTTTTGGGGTTTTTTTTATGCAGGCCCCTTCAACAATTATTTTCTTCTTAATATGTTCCTTACTGGAATAATATTTTTGATTCTAAGCTTCAGTAGAGACAATTTCTCTGACAAAAAGAAGGTAATTTGTTTTCTGAATCCTCACTTCATTACTTTGTATTTAATTTAAAGGTGTTCTCTATTTTATTGATCATGCAAGCATTGCTATGACTTGTATTCAAGTTGTTAACTCTAGCCTTTATGCTACCAGTTACTACAGCAGTTAAAATATATTGTTCCTTCAGCAGTCCTTGAATGACATGTCTTTTACTTTGCTCATGAGATGCAAAGTATCTGCTTAATGTAGCTGCATATGATCTGCTTTACTTGTTATAGTTGTCACATGAAGACAATAAGTAAAATAAATTGATTCTCCTCCCTGTTTATTTTCTTCATCAGGACAACACAGATCACTGCTCCTCAAGTGACAATTATAACTTTAGAGTTTATTTGTGTGTTTGAACCAAATTAGGAAAAAAATATAAAAAAATCTAGATGCTGTTGCTAAATTACATACACTCTGTTCTGCAAACTCTCTTTTTGCTGGGTGTACTTTTCCCTTTTGGAAGATAATGCGTATAAGTACAAAGAATTAAATGTAACAGTGGACTTCAGTGTGTGATTAATCACCTGCATTGCAGTGATTGTACATAGGTGTTCACATGAGTGCTAGTGTCTTTGCTTCCCTTATGGTTGTAGATCTAGTCTGTGTCTTCTTGTCTTTGCTTTAATATCTAAAATTCTTTACAACCTGCTTTTCTCTGTTGTCACAGCCTTGTCTTTTCTTACTTAGCGTTGAAGGTTAGCTCATGCCTCCTACCTCCATCCCACACAATTTAAAACAAGTACCTTCTCAATTTCTCCCCATGTTGGTCTTTTCTTATAGATGTTTAACCATGTTCAACATGTCAGTGATTGAAACCTAATCTCACAGCCCTGTTATTGACCTCATGCTTTCATGGTATCTCTCTCATTGCTCATCTTTGCTACGACGCCTACAGAAACAATAGCAGCTCTTATATTAAGACTGCTATCCACCATGCTTTTCTGTATTGTCTGGCTCTCTACTTGTGCTCCTCCATATGCTAATGTATTTTCCTTTCTCTTATTCTTTCTTTTAATTCGGGCAGTCTCATTTTTCTTTTTCGGTGTTTGTAGAGCACCTATTGCAATAGTGTTGCAGCCCAGAATTAGGATTTATGAGCACTGCGGTGAATACAGATAGCTTTAACAGAATATCAGGCATACTCAGTTGTGTAAGTTTGTTGTCCTCTATTATTGGCATAATAAGGTGAACTAACTTCTGTCTTGTGATAATGCAAAATTATATTTAAGCCAATTTTTATTGTTTCCGACATGGATAGTTCTGAGTTAAACCTCCTCCTTGTCCTTGCAGTGCAGCCATTGAACCCTATATTAAGATAAAGGTTTCCACATCACATCTGTCTTGTAATGTCAGTAAATGTTGTTTGTCTTCTGAAATATTTGAAGTGCCTGTGATTTGTGGTGCATGATGCTTAACAAACATGAGTCAGTTTCTACTTTTCAAGAATTCTTTCAGTTCTCTCCTTTTAAGCTCTGGGAACAGTCCCAGTGATGGGCCTGGAGTGCAACAGGCCACCCTTTGTACTCAGCCCATTGGCACTGGTTGCCATCACTCATGTGCTCAGGGTGGCTGAATTATCAGTAAATTTAATTCTTCTACCCTCAAAACCACTTTGACCTAGGAACTCCAGATACTGCCAAATACTAGTTTATTAGTGGTGTGGTGGTGAGAGTTGGTGACATAGGAGAGTTAACAATTTACAATATAAAGCATTTGAATATTAACATATTCCTAGTTTTTGATGTGATTATGTTGTAGGCAGGTTTCAGAAAAGCTTCTGGCTTAGTGGTGAGTAATTTTCTAAAAAAACTCAGGAAAATAGGGGGTTTGTGCACTGCTGGATCAAGTGTATGTCTGAGAGATGGGTACATGCAGTTCTGCTGTTGCTGGCCTTAGCCCTAGTACTGTACAGATGTCGAGTCTTTCTGCACCTTCCTCAGTCACTTAAATAGTTATGTATTTACAAATGGAGAGAGGTCATAGGCAGGTTCTAGGGGGTTACAGGCATGTCTGTACTTCTGTTCTAACAATCTGCAATGCTTTTGAGGGCTTTCTTATTCTCACTTAAGTGATCTGATTGCATAAGCATCTTGTGCTACTCTATGAAAGAAACAACAAATTGAGGGACTGCAGTCAGCCTTACTCACACTGATTCACTGCCTACAAAAGTGGTGCCTCCCTAGATGGGAAACTGGTCATCACAGCTCTGCCCCATTGTGCTGGAAACGGCTTTCACAACAGATTTACAGATGTATTATATTTCAAGTGTTTTCAGTAATGCTGGAAAACTTTACTTCTCAGGGTGTATCTGCCAAAACTTTCAAGAAACAATATGACTATGACCATTGTTCACCTTGTAAATAAATTATGTGTAACTGTCCATTGCTCCCAAAGGATAAATTACAAGACAGACTTGTGAGCACACGATGCTAGGGTCAAGGAGACCTAGATCTATTGACAGGACCTTCTTTACTCTTTTCTCATCTATCCTGCACTAGGCAGTATTATTTTAATGATGGTCTCTAGATCAGCCCTCAGTTGATACGCCTAAACAATGTGCAAGCAATATTCTTTTCAGGTATTCTAGCTATAAACAAAGCCCCATGGCCAGAGAGCACCCTACAGTGAGAGAATTCCCCAGATCCTCTGTCTTAAGCCCTCCAAGAACAGGTGGACTAGTTTAGGGCTTCCTTCAAAAGCCCTAGATTTAAAAAAAAAGAGTACTCACTGTGCTCTGTTTTTGACAGAGGAAATAAGTAATAAGGCTATATGCCTGAAGTCTAAAGGAAGAGGAAACACTTGACTGGCTGCACACTTCCTGAGACTAAGTCATAAATTTTGCTTCTCTGTTTCTGAAAATCATAGATGTTATTTCCTGTCCATTGTGTAGCTTGTATTTGTGCTGAATAGCTTTGTAGACAAGGATTGGCTCTGCACTTTTTGTCTGTGATTATTAATATAGGACACAGTGAGGTTCTGACCTCTTTTGTGATGTCTGTGTACAAAGTGATACAAATGATGACTAATGCAATGAAAAAGTTTAAAATATGAATGCTGTGTTGATGAGACTGTGGCATGTCAACACTGTGCACAATTTTCCAGGGCTGTGCTTGTTGAAAGTACATAGAGTTAACCTTCTCTAGGCACAAACACAGTAGCAAGACTTCATTTTTGTATTGGTTCTGGAACCATCCATTGTCCAGTAAAGATAACCCTGGATTACTTGTCTGACAGCAGAAACCAGCTTGGTGGCAGAACTGAGTCTGTTAGTCCAAAATCATGTTTCTCCTTCTGTATAACACAAATCTGTCCATTCTTCCCCGTAGGCTCCCTTGTCATGTAACAGTGGATATGTGAAACAATACTAAAGGCTCTGTGCTTGGTGGTCCACACAATAGGTACAGGTGGATCACAGCATCTGCTCACAAACACTGTCTGAGGTAGCACGTCAGTAACTAAGGCTGTAGCTAGAGGATTACTGGCAGTGCAGGAGGGGATGCTCTGCTTGCAGGCTGAGGTGGGAGGTGTGCTGGGCTGTGCTGCCTCACAGGTGTTTGTGTTCCAGGGACACATGCTGTAGCATTGCTGTAGCACCTGTGCTCCTGCAGTGTCAAAGACCCAAAAAGCCAGAGACCTCTTTTCAGACTGTCAGAAGTGGCCTCATCTTGTGGGTTGGAGGAGTGTGAAACTCCAGGTGGGTCGTGTTAGTTCTTAGGCTTTTAGGCAGAGCTGTTTTTGACAGAGGGGATGTTTAATAATAGAACACATATAGAGCTGGGTAGGATAGGAATTTTGTGTTCCAGTGGTAAAAATGGTTTAATGGGCTAAATGTATTTAAAATAGCTTTGCCTCCTGGGAGAATCTTGAACTGCTTTACCCTTATTTCCAAAGTTGACATACTTCATGTTTTTTTCTCTTGTATGCTACAATTTGAAAGTGAAATCTTTTTTTGAACCTTATGATGAACTAGAGTACACATCAGAATAAATGTTGGTTGGTTTTAAAAATCTGTAGAGCTATTTGAAACCCAGTGGTTAATAGGATTACATTTTCTGGATACATTTGACTCTTAAAAGTAGTATATGGACCGTTAGCAGACAATGGCCTTATAAGTTGGTCAATACAGTTTGTTTTGCCTTGTGACTGCAATACATTTCCTCCCCCTCATGCTATTGATATATATTTCTTTCTGATGTTTGTTGTATCAGCAGCTGCTGCACTGATGTTGCCTAAGCATAATTTCTAAAATGCTTTGGGATGAAACATATTACAATATTATCATACAATGTATTTACTATGATAGATTTTTTTCATGGGTACATCTTGCTTAAAGTATTTTTGCCAGCATAGGTGTCCAGAAGTATGGCAAACAAGCTTTATTCCCAGACTTTGACTGTTTTACTGAGATGTTGTGACGCAAATCAGAATTAAGGGAGGTCTGTACGCTTTTCTGTGAAACAAAGGACAGCAGGTGGAGTTCATGAAATACAGTGACTCAGCTGAAGATGTCTTATAATTTTTAGTCTTTTGACTACATTCAGTCTTCTTAGCACACATCAGAAAAGAAGCAGTGAACTGTGCCTTCCAGTAATCCTGGGCTTGCGTAGTTAAAGTGCCGTGCAAACAAATACGTTCTTTAAAAGCAAGATCCGTGGCCCGGTTTTTGCAGCTGTTCCTGTTGCTGCCCCATGTGCTTGTGCTCATTCTCCCTTTCTAGCTGCCTCCTTTACCTCATTGTCCTAGAAGTGGGTTGAGGAACAGGGAAGTTTAAGGGGAATGGAGTTGGTAAAAACCTGGCAGTGATCATAGGACTGACCACCATAAGGTTGACTGTAACAAAGGAACAAGTTGTGTGTAAAGTAGAATTTAAGAATTTCTCTGTCCCTAAAAAGGCATGAATAGCAGATGGTCATAAGACTGAAAAGAGATACAAAATGAGGATGTTTGGTTTTTCAGAGAGTGACTCTGTTGTATGGGAGGGAATATATGAACTACTGAGGAGGAAAAGCAAAGTCTCAGGTTGATTATTACAAAATATCTGGAGCTGAAATACCTTACTTAAGCCAAATGTTGGGTGGGGTTTTTTCCCCCCTCAAAATCATTTCTGAATGTCATCTGTCTTGTCAGTAACTGCAGGTGAGGACTTGTGGACATGACCAGACTTGTGTGCATTGGTGGATCAAACTAGATTCATGATGGCTGGTGACATCTTTGAGTTCAAGTTTGTTGCATTTTCAACAGCTTGGAACTATGGTGATTTGTTTCGAATTTCCCTGTCTTTAAAGATTATTTACAGCTTAACAGTAGTGAATACAGCAAATTTATACATGCAGTTTCATGCCTAGATGTCTGCAAGTCCAGGGAGTGGTGCAGAACATGTTGTGCCACAGGCAAATTAGAGACTTTGCCTGATCAGTGGTTAAAACCCAGTGCCATCCACTTTTCTAGAAGCTAGGCTCTTGCCCTTAAGATATTTATATGTATGCTTAATGGGAATCTTATCCCTGTCTCTAAAATCCATTTGTGCTAATGATCCAGTGAGTCATCAGGCTCATTAGTATTGCTCGGTTTCTTCATTTTCTCTCCTAAAGTTCAATAGTGCCTTATTTTTTCTTAAGAATAATATTGCGTTAATTGGCTGGCATGTGGGAAAGCTCCTTAGTGATGTGCTGGTATGCTTGGAAGTAGCCATGTCTCCAGTCACAGAATGATTGTCCTGATCGTTTCTGGTTTTATTATAGTGACAAGGTAACAAGTAGGAGGAAAGGTAGTAATGGAAATCCCTGATTCTCATTTTGTGAGCTGGTTATCCTCATCAGTTAAATATTGATGTCCTTCTTAGAGCTGATTTGTAATTGTTTAAAAGTTGAAGGTAACACATGATTCTGTTCGGTTTAGTGTGGTGACTGATTCTCACTGTATAGATGATGAGTGCTTTCTGAAACTCTGGCTACGGCTCCTGAGACTTTGGGCAACGGCATGTGGTGTTGGGTTAGTCAGTCTTGGAACGATCCTAGAATGATGTGGGGCTATTTCTGAATGGTGGTCAAACAAGAGGAGAATAATACTGGATGGCTCTTTCTGTATTTAAATATTGCTGTTACAGTCCCATTGGTACAATGTGTACATCTAGGGAGACTAATTGATTTTAAATTTGATGCTTTAACCACTAAGCCATCATCTCCAGCTGGCACTGAAATAAAGTGATTTGCATCATCTACATCAGCAGGGAAGTGTCACCTTTGTTAAAAAAAGAACCACCAACACACAGACTTAATTATCTATTCAGAGTGCAAGGTAGCAGCTGAAGTGTAGTGACTTTTCTCCAAAATTGAACCAGATATTTAAAGTGGCATGATCGAAATCATGCTTCTCTGAAAACTTAACAGTAACTTCTAAAGATAGCCATAACTGCTTTTAAAAAAAGGCTTTTATGTGTGTGTCTTTTGGATAGTTGGCTTCACTGCTTATCTGTTGCCGTTTCCTCCTCCCTTTATAAGGTGACTGAGAAAAGCATCTTTTTAATAAAGGAGCAAACCTTTTCAAAGCTACAGTTGTTGGCAAGTATACTCAGACTTCTGTAGCTTGGTCTTTGAGCCCGACTAATGTGGAGTGATAAATGTGCTCTCCTTCCACAGAAATGCTGAGTGATTTAGGTCGTAAAATCTATCATTATTTCAAATGCTTTTCCTTTTTGTCAAACCACTAGTTTGAAATTCTGTACTAAACCCTTTTAAGATGCTGTTAGACCAAACGCCACTGAAAATGCATCTGATAAAGTGCTATCGACTCGCTTCTTTTCGGTGTACATTTAGCTCATTTCGTTCTCGGGAGAGATGTCAGTGTTGCCGCGTTGCCCGTGCCGGCGGGTCCGCACGCGGCCCGGGGGCTGTGCGGCTCTGCT
>NW_008688366.1:0-3731 GCF_000695815.1 Acanthisitta chloris
GTCAAAACAATACCATTAGTGAAACTTTTTGTCTGTTCTATGCAATCCTTGCTGTCTTGCAAATTAAGCTGAAATAGTGCTATTAGTAAAGTTATTCTTTTTGCCTTCAGCTTTAACTGTTCAATTCCTGCTTTCAGTCTGCTTCTCGGTATCACCTTGTTGTCTGACAGCACAGCTAAATAGTCATTCAGGTTTAAGTGGTGGCATGCCAGATAGATTGTCTTGGTCACCTCTGTGCTGTCCTTTCAAGCCTTTCCAGCTTGTCATCTCTCTCTTTGTGCCAGTTTTTTTCTGTCAGTTTTGTCTTGTCACTTCTCTGTTTATGTATCTGTGTTGGTTTGTTGTTTTTTTTTTTGTGGTTGTTTCCCTGTCTGTGTGTGTTCCCCCCCCTTCTGTCATCATTACTGAGATTCTCTGCTCTCATCTTGGGTTCTGCTATACTGCTTTCCTCTGGCTGGTTTTAAGAAAGTTGCCCTATTGCCTCAGTGTTAAGTGGAAAATGAACATAGAGACAGAAAGGGAAGAGGTTGCTTCAGTGGCTGCTGACATTAAAGTTGCTTATAACTTTAGGCACTTGTAACCCTGATCTCTTGAGAGGATTAGCCAGTTTGAATGAGGAAATGAGGCTAAGGAGGTCTACATTTATAGAAGAGAGCTTGTAGGTGGCTGTAAGAAAACCTTGTGGTACTATGCAACTAAATTGTTTCCCTAGCCCAGGAAAGGCGTTGTATGTTCTTTGTCAATTTAAAACATGCAGTGAAGCATCAGACCAAAATTTGTTCACCTATGTGCCATTCCCACACATGCCCTTCTGCATCCTGTTCTGGAGTCTGGAGAACAAAGGCAGCAGTGATAGGGATGTAGTTGTCCCTTACCTGATTTGGAGTAAGGCTTTGGGAGTAAGTCCTTTAAATTTCTAAAAGAGCAGTAACAAAGGTAAACAAGCCTTTACTGCACAGTGTAAGGGCTTAGGCCAAAGCAAATATAGTTCAGGCCCAGAGGCATAGTAGCAACATCAGTAACTTTCTAACTGTCTGTAAATATTTTTTTGTTGGGTTTATTTGTTGGGGTTTTTTTTTTCCTCAGTCAGCAAGACAGAGCCACAGCAAGATGCTTGTAACAGTGATCACTGAATAGCCTATCAAATCTGATTAGTTGCAAGACACTATTTGCATTGAAAGTTTTTTGGAAAAGGGGGTGATGAAATGTGACTGGCAGCCTGTTCTAGTGTTATTGTGTGCAGTGCTTAACAATTCTGTTTGTTTCTGTAGTAATGGTATCTTAATAAGTGCACACTCGCAGTGCATCAGGAAGAGGGAGTGTGATATAAACTCAAATTCTACCTGAATCTACAGTGTAACTGTCTCTCTGGAAATGGTGCATTTCATGATTAGTTTGCTATTGATGTGCTTAGCTAGTTCTGTGTTGTGGTTTAACCCCAGCTAGCAACCAAGAACCATGCAGCTGCTCACACACTCCCATACCAATGGCATGGGGGAGAAAATCAGAAGGGCAAAAGCTAGAAAAGCTCATGGGTTGAGATAAAGACAGTTTAATAGAGAAAGCAAAAGCTGCACACACAAGCAAATCAAAACAATGAATTAATTCACTGCTTCCCACAGACAGGATGTGTTCAGCCATCTCCAGGAGAGCAGGGCCCCATCACGCGTAAGGGTTCCTTGGGAAGACAAACACCATCACTCCAGATGTCCCCCCTTCCTCCTTCTTCCTCCCACCTTATATACTGAGCATGATGTCATATGGTATGGAATATCCCATTGGTCAGTTTGAGTCACCTGTCCCAGCTGTGTCTCCTCCCAATCTCCCATGCACCCCCAACTTCCTTGCCAGCATGGCAGTACGGTATGCAGTAAAGTCCTTGGCTCTGTGTGAGCTCTTCTCAGCAATAACAAAAACATCTCTGCATTATCAACCCAGTTTTCTGCACAAATCCTAAACATAGCCCCATACTAGCCTCTGTGAAGAAAGTTAACTCTGTAGTTAATTCTGTAGTAAAAATAAGGTGTTGCATATGGCAGAGAAATAATTTTTCCCATATGCCTTGAACTTAATGCAAGTGCCTGATCTGCACTAGGATTTTACTACAAGATTGCCAACAAAAGCAAGATACTTATTATTTATGTGGGATATTTTGACGCTGAGGATGCATCCAAGGCTTTATGCAGTTCCAGATTGATATACTACTGGAGACCTCCATGGATGCTAGATGTGCACATCTTGGGTTTTGCAGGATTTTTATGCATTGCTATTAGTGTCCCTGGAGCAAATTGATAGTGTCACGATAACTTAATGTTCAGTTACCCAAGATCAGTGTGTGAGATAATAAACTTAGTATATCCTTGCAAGGGCCTGCTGGAGAGGGGGTATAAATTATCATTCTAAAAATGATCCCTTTTAATGTTATTTTCAATGTCCTTTATGCTGGTACAGTCTGGAGTAAGCTGCTTGTGGTAAATGAGGTAGACAGCATAAGTTCTATTGCCCATAGATAACTGATGCTGCATTGAAAAAACTTCCTTGTCAGTTGAGTTACCAAAGTGAGGAGTTATTTTCTCTCATCAAAAATTTTAAAATCCTTTAGAAAAGGAGCACTTGCTTTTCAGTCTGAGGTAATAACTAGAAGAAAGACTTTCAGAAATTATAGGAAGTGTGCAGAGGCCTTCTCCCAAGTTCAGCTCTGCTGTAATAGTAGTGAATGATGGACAGCCATAGTACATGCTTGTGGGCAGTGCCTCAGTCTCCAGTGACGTACAGAGGACCGGTGAGGTACACAAAGTCTGTGTAATTTCACGTGTGGCCTGGCTTTTTCAATAATAACAAATCAAGTTGACATCTTAATTGCTACTCTCATACAGAGGAACTAGCAACATAGCAGCTTGTCTGACAGTGTGATTTGTGTCTGAAAGGTGCAGCCTATTTCATGTGTTGTAGTCTGCAGACTGGTCTCCTCTTCTGTGGCACTGGGACTAATAATGACCATTCAGCTCCAGTAGTTGACATGCAACTGTACTGGGTAGTCTTGTGGCTTTGCCCTTGACATCCTTCCTGAGATGGCAGGCTCAGCACCATTTCACCTCCTTTTTCTTCTGTCTTTGAAGCTGCAATGTTTTGTTTGCTTCTGAGAAGCAGTTGCTGGTTAGTACCAAAACCAGTTCTCTGGCTTAGTGGAGTGGCTGCCAATGTTGAGAGATGTGAGATGTGTGCTGAGAGGAACCTGACAAATGTTGAGCAGAATGACACTTTTATGTGCGAGGTACACCTGGAGTTGCCCAGCATGACTTGCTTTCCCATGGTCTGTTCACGGTGTTTCACAGTCTGGTTGCACCCAGATGATCATGTTTGTAGAGCTTTGGCTTTAGCTGTGTGTTGAATTTCTGTTAGCCAGTAGGGTTGTTTCATCTATTCATTTCAATATAATGTTGAAAGGGACCTGTGCACAGCAAAATGAACTTTCCTAAAGTATTTGAAACTGGCTCTGCTTGACCCCAGATGTCAGCAGCTGCCAGGAGGAATAGCTAAGCTGTCTGTATAATCCTCACCTTATGACACCCTGCCTTTCAGGTAACATTTGCAGTTGGAATCAGTAATGGAAACACTGGGGCTAAGAGTAAGATGTTGGGGAATGATGGATGTGAATTTCAGATCTGCTCCATGTTGTGCTTTGAGCACTGTCTGCTGCTGGTGGGGGGTGTGCTGGTTTGAAAGCAAAC
>NW_008688366.1:3971-4429 GCF_000695815.1 Acanthisitta chloris
CAGCAGCTCTTGTCCTCTGGGAATCCAGCAGGCAAAGGGCTCCCTGTGCTGGTCCAAACCCCAGCTTATATCCCTGTGAGCATGTCTGGCTCCCCGCCCCTGGGGTGAGTCACCTCACAATGGGACAAGGTGATAAGGATCACTGGGTGGATGTGTCATGTATGGGTCCTTGGCAGCCCATTAATCAGAGACAGCCCCCCTGCGGGAGCCATCAGGGACATAGTGATAAGGATCACTGCCCCACCTTCTTTAACAGCTTGTGGAGACAAAAATAGAATACATACCATTGCAACCCAGGACAGGGGTGTACCAGATAACTTCATGTTTTTGAAGAATGGCCAACAAGGCAGACATCTTGGTGGGAGTCTGTTACAGACCACCCAATCAGGATGATGAGGGTGATGATGTATTCTAGAGGCAGCTGGCAGATAGCTCTAAATCACCAGCCCTTGTTCTTG
>NW_008688367.1:0-9497 GCF_000695815.1 Acanthisitta chloris
ATATATATATATATGCACACAGGTTTAGTTCATCTCAGAAGGGAATAAATTTGTAATGAAAATGCCAGACTGAATGCATTTATCTTTTTTTTTATCTCTAAAAGTGTGTCCCTCACTAGATTTTTGCTGACACTTTTCTCTTTCTGTGAAAAGCATCTGATGGTCCTCCTGGTCAATAGCAGAACTCCAGCAGATACAGCAACAGATATCTGGATAACTACAAATGAAAATTGCTTTTATTTTTGTAGTTTCTAGCTGGTGCTCAGCTCCCCTTTTTATCTCTAATATTTGCAAGTGTTTTTATTGAATGGGCACTTAGACAATGCAAGTTGAAGGAAGACAATAGTTTTGTTTCTTTGCAGCAGAGCACTATGCAAACAGCAGGTACTCATATGACACATTTTTCACTTCCATTGCCTTCGCTGCACTATACTGCAACTGGTTTAGCTTTTGATTGGGTTCCATGTTGCCTTTCTTGTGTCATTTCCCTCAAAATCACCAAACAGGGAGATGAGGGAAATAAGGGCATCTACAGACACAAAACACAGATCTCAAATACTATTAGATTTGACAGATTCCAGCATTTGTGAGGCCAAAAGGGCAGGGCAAAAACTCAGCTCTTTTCAACCCAGGTTCATTTTAGCTAACTTTTGCCATATAAAACATCTACTCTTAAGCATCTCAACTAACCTAGTTGTCTAGGTCTCCTCAGTCATCAATGGAGAACCTCTAGAGGATAATTCTCAGGCAAATGAATTGCCCATCAGAGCATACCTTCTCTCTCTTAGCTGTTGGGAGAGGAGATGACTAACTCCAATTCAAACTTTAAGGATGGCTGGAGTAGATGAGATGAGGTTGGGCCTTTGAGACTAAGCTAGTTAGTAAATATTACTGGTTTGCCATTAAAACTAATGGTCAGTGAAGAAGTGGTGTTACACTCCCTCTAGTTATGACCCTTTTCTCTTTAATCAGATTGAGTTTGCCCCTCATATGGTGTGATTAAATGTTTCACTGCAACATTAAGTGCTCAATGGGGCAAGCACTTGCTGGAGCAGCTACACAAGCCATCCTTTAGAAGTTGTCAGTGAGAAGCTGGAGGCACCTACAGCTTTAGGAGCATTGCAAATCTATAGCACATCCAGCTACATCAGACACTGTAAGCAGCATACCTATGTCAGTGTGAAAGTCCATGAGTGCTGATTTACCCTCCTGACACCCCAGAGAGCCCACATCTGTCTCTATATGCAATCACAGACAGTATTAGTATAGATGGGTATGTGTATGTATTAGACTCCTGGCAGACCTGGCTCTGGTTACTGTCTGTGCTCGGATCTCCATACTGCACTGTCTAGCTCCTTGCTGGGGCAAAGCTGAATGCAGAAAAGGGTCAGAAAATGCAGTCCTAAACCGAAGAAAGCCTATTTGTCAGTCTTCACACAGGAAGGGAAGAAAGGCAGCATAAAGCCACTGTGCCTGAGTTTGCTTTGACCATGACGCATCACTTTCAGGCATGAATCATGCAGCCATCTCCCAAACATGAAAACCACTTGTATTCTCCCTAAACATAGACACACTGTGATGAGACAGCTCAGGATCCTTGCTGACGCTATTTTTTCCCCTTGTTTTCTTTCTCAAGTGTCTTTTTGCTATTTCACAGTCTTACAAGTGAATCTTCCCTGGCGCTCCCAACTGCCTGCGAATGCTGAGCCATGTGTGATCTGAGGCTAAAGGCTGCTGATCAGCAGTGTCCTGCAAATATTAATTGGGTCTTTTTCAGCTTCTAGCAACAGCAGCATAAAGAACTGTATTAGGGACGCTTCCTTTTAGATTTTAACAAGATAGTTTTTAATCTGACCTAACTAGTCCCTTTGCCCTTCAAGGCCTAATTCAAAATCTATACAATATAATAAATATAAAAAGATGCATTAAGCTGGTAATATCTGACTAGAATGAAGCTGAATACTTACTGGTACAAAAAGATAGGCATGTGACAGGTCATTTCTGTATTCCTCTTAGTGCTCCCCCATTTTTTTCTGTTGGGATAAATTCTTGTTCCCACACAGATCATCACCATTTCCTTAAGGAGAAATGGTAAATGTGTTAATAACCCCAGCCTTTACAACCACTCAGCACAACTCCTACATCATATATTCAGCTTTCTGATCACTTTGTGATCCAGGGGAACAGAAAGAGGGCTGAGAAAGGTGCAAAGGGTACTGGGAAAAAAAAAAAGTTTATTTATCTGGGTCCTCACCTCTCTAGTGTCCAAGTACCTTGTAATCATTAATGGACTTGCTATCATAACAACTCAATTAGGTAGGAAAAAAATAGTTCATTTTATAAATGATGGTGTGAAACATAGAGTGAACTTAATGATTTGGCCTAAGTGGTGCAGGAAGTCAGAGGCTCATTCTGAAAGTGAGCTGAAATCTATCTAAACATAGCACCCTAATGACCAAGCCATCCTTTAGGACTCACAGTAACAAATTTATAGCCATTCTGCAGATTTATAATCATATCTTTTTGAGGATGTATGCCAGTAGATCTGAAACTTGTTCCCAACTAGAAAAATCCTTTTTAATTTAATATTTATGAGAGAAATGTATTTGTGAAACATTCACAAAGAAAACTCTTCAGTTTGGGTTATTTAAAAAGAAACCCCCCACAAATAACTGCTTTGATGAAGTATTTAAGAATCATTTTATTTTTATAAATACACAGAAAATTCAGAGCATCTAGAATCTAATATATTCCTTTTAAGACAGAGCTTTAATATAAAATTCTATCAGTCTCACAGAATCCACACTGCACTTTTCATTAGTACTGAATAAAATAGGACTTTTGACTTTGCTTTCAGTGTATCTTCAAGCCTATTACATAAAAATCCCAAACATTACCTTAATTAAGCCAAAATTTTCATGCATCTATATAACAAATGCTGCTCAAAAAAACTCAACAACCCAGCACATTTGCAGGTGCACAAGCTCTGTAGTTTGCTAAACCTGAAAAACACTTTTTTTAATGATTTGCCTTCCTTTTTTCTTCCCAGCCGATACATTTAAAGATGTTCCTCCTCTTGACAAACTTTGTCACATTCCTGTGCCATCACAATGACAGCAATACTACTACAATGCAGAAGGGATGATCCTCCACTGTATCTTGTGCTTAGTAAAATAGGTCCCCTGCCATGTTTAGGGGGATGAGAGGAGAGTGAAGCTTTCATTATTATAGCCATAAAACTAACATTAGGTAATTCATGGTGATTTTAAATATTGCAAGCTGCTGGTCACCTCGTGAAGCCTATTGCAACAGAATTAGGCTTGGCCATTATTTATTGCAGGAGAAAAAGGGAATTCAACTTTTACTCGTGCTTTGATGACATGCTGGAGACTCCACTTATGCCACTGTCTAAGGGCAAACACTTTAACCCCTTGAGATCTGCTAATCCAGAGCAGCAGCTGTTAAGTGCCAGCAAGGAGAGAAAGGGTTGCAAACAATATGACCCTAAACTTCAGAAACTGCTTCTCTCCTTGGGGGCAAAATATCATTCCTCTTGCATCTTCTCTTGTTTTCTTTTAGTTTATCCTGTTGATGTTCCTGATGTGGGTTGTTGTGCTCTCACTGTGAATGCTTTAAGCCTTTAGGAAGATGATAGTTAATTACTGAAGTTAAAATCTGGCTTGCACTGGTGTGGAAGTGATTTCAGAGGTATTTACTCAGCTAGCTCACTGAGCTGCTAAGGGTGGGGGAAGGCTGGTAGTATCTGGCTCACAGTGAATTACTGCAAATGCATGTTCTGTTTTGAAAAAAAGCAGCACATTGCGCAGTCATTTTTCACAATACTGTTCATCCAATATTAGCTCAGTCTCACACTCAGTTACATTTGTACATTCATTTAAAACAAGTAGTGAAATCCATTGTGCAAAACCCTGTCACAAACACAAACTAAATTTATTCCCTGCGGACTGAAATACAGTCAAAAGCTGAAAAGGCAGTTCTTTATTTTTTTAATGCTTGTCCTTTTATCCCTCTCTTCAGTTTCTGAAACCAGTAGCAGTGTTAAGCAGACAGATACATATTGGTGGGAAGAAAAGATAGAAAATACTGTCTTTTTGACATATTTTCTGTTCTCTTTTCCAAATATCAGTGCCTTACAGCCAAGTATTTTTAACCCTTCCTCTAGATTATTTGTTGTATGATAATAAATTCACATCTGCATCTATTACTGCACATCATAGTTTAGCAGCCTGAGTAAAACACTTCCAATAATGCAATATCCTTGGAATAGGTGCATCGAGTTCTTCCAGCTTTTACTCTAAACCACTGCATCAAATTTAGTTTACATGGGGCTTTTTAGAAAAGCAATGTTCAAAATACCTTAGCAGTGGGTGGATGTTTTGCGGTCGTCTCAGTAAGAGCATGACTTGACCCTAATGTCCTTAGATGCAATATCCCTCTCTCCAATGTCATGTAGCATATGCTGTATTTTTTGTCACCTGAAATGGCTCAAAAGCATAAATAAAATGTTATTGGGTGCTATAGAATGTTATGCCATACTGTTGTACTCTCAGATTAAAGAGAAAGCCTCAGCGTGGCAAAGAAGGTGTTGAATTTGTGTCAGAATTAGGAAAAAATGGTTCCAAAAGAGCTGAAAGATCACACTGCACTTCAACACTGAGCTCCTCTCACCTGTGAAAGCAGGTTGGGTTCAGACCTCCCTTTGTGCCTTGAAAATCTCTTTCTTTGTCTGTCTCTGTCACCAGAAATCTTTCTACAGACTATTGCACACGTCAGTGGAAGTGAGCTGGATTTACATAACAGCAGCCTAGCCTAAGCTTGAGGAGTAAAAAAATCCCTCATCACAAAATGAGATTTAATAGATGACTTGCACACATTTGTTTTAGGCATGGTAAGGGAATAGACACAGAGCATGTTGAGCGATATATATTTGCACACATTTGTTTTAGGCACGGTAAGGGAATAGACACAGAGCATGTTGTGGTAGATGCAAGGGAGGAAGAGAAGTTTACTCTTACAGAGAGAAAACAAGTCATGATGGCTTTATCCTATGCCATTGATTTCACCTCTTTTCCTGTGAATTTTCTTGTTCCAAGATATTTTCCTTCCTAAACAGTGAGTGCAGCCCTAAGTTTCATTGATCAGTCTCTCTAGGCACTTAGGTAGTGCCCATCACCATAGTATCAGACACATTCAGAGGTGGAAAAACGTGGGTAGCAACCCCCTGGCATCTCAACAGAACACTTGATTTAGGCAAAATCATGCTTTGTTCTCCTTTTGCTTTTATTTACCTGTGGCTGAGGACATCAGAAGGGCCTTTGGGTGACCTGCTGGTCACAACCTGTGGACTGGGAGACACTAAACAGTAAAAACTGGTGTTTTGGGGGCTTTACTGACAAGCTTCAGAACAAGCTTCCCATTAAGCACATCAGCCCACTAGGACTCTTCTTAGGTTCCAGTGAAAGCATATGCTTTGGTGTTTTGCTAAATCAGGATTTTTTAATCAAGTGTTGTTCATGCTATTAGTCATGTCATTCCCTTAATGATGATAAAAAAGCAAGCATCAGTTCACCAGTAAATGCCTGCAATCTGCATCACAGAAATGGAGGAATTAACTCTTTCAAAGGTAAGCTCAGAAGCCTGTCTGGCCATTAAAGAGTGTTATTAGGTCTTGTCATGAACCTTTTCCCTTTTTGTCCTGAGGCTGGGGTATTTTCAAATAAAGATCATCCCTCACTGGTGTGAGATCTATATGTTCACATCCTTGGGGAAGTCCACTTGGCACAGGAGCCTGCTGGCTCCAGTGGGAGGATCTCCAGGTTTATCCTTGCAGCATACACCTCAGAGACCAGCTCAGGACTGTGGTTCACCTTGTTCTTGGATGACAGTGTCTTAAATTTTTCTCATATCTTAATTTCTGAGAGAGAAAATTCTTCTTATGTTGAGCCAAGATGCTACTGGGACATTTTAACTCCTGGTAATCTAATGAGGCTACAAGTAAGGCTGTAAAGCATGTGCAGGACTCACAGGGCTACTGTGTTACCCCAGTGTTAGGGTAAAAGAGTGTACCTTTGTAGTGTACCTTTATTGATGCTTTCCAAATTAATTGCCACTGCAAAACCTACAACAGATTTAAAGTATAGTTGCTGTCACTGTTATCAGACTTTACAGCATATGTAAGTATGTATTGCTTTGCTGTGTTGTAAGGAGATGTGGGGGGTTTAATTTTAAAATTTTTAAAAATAAAATTCTTTTTTTTCAAAGCTCAGCCCTGTAAATCCCTGGGAGGGTGGGGCAAAAGTCATACTATGCCCCAACCCATGGTAATTAGCAAAACTATCTGTCAGATACCATTTCTAAGTTGTCACTGTTACATTTACTGAATGATTTCATTCCATTTCTGATACAGCTTAAGAACATACTTTCATTGATATGAAGAACATATTGTGAATCAATTATTCTTGTAGAGCTGATGTTATTTTTAACTATCTTCTCCTATCTTTTAGCAAGGAAACCAAATGAAATCATTTACTATTAGTTGCTTTTCTGAATTTTTTTTAAGATGGTGCTGAGCTACAAAGATGAGCTGGGTAAATGAAAAGCTGTAGGATGTTTACATTGATATAACCTCATTACAGTTAGACAAGCCCTTAAATTACAAAAACTGTGGGAAGAGAGCTAAGCATTGGGCCGAGTCCTTCAAATCCAGTGTTGGGAACTAAACAAGATGTGTACAATTCAGCTATTGCAGCAGCAATGTTCTAGGTGCATGGCCCACATCTTGGCCACTGAGACCCCTGAGGATATTTCAGTGCCTCCAGAAAGAAGTCCCAGATTAGCATAGGCTGGGTCAGGAGATTCCTAGGGCCAGGCAGTGGGAAATGGTTGTCAAATTGCACATCGAAGGGCCACAGTCTTCTCCAGAGCACACCATTGAGTGTCCTGTAAAACAGTGCAGATTTCAGAATTGCAGCCCTGCTCTTGAGAAACCATCTAATGACAAAAGTGAATGTACAGAAGAGGAGAGATGTGAGGTCAGCACCTTTCTAAGCATCTGAAGCTACAAACCCACATCTGCCCTAGGAGAATGCACAACCAAGCAGGGCAGTAGGGGTTAGTGATGCAGAGATGGGGCAGTTGCACTTGGGCTAGGATGACCCTCTGCCCATCTGCCTGATGCTTTGGCACCGTGAGATGTTCTTGCAAGGTGCAGAAGGGAACAGATGCAAGAGAGCCAAATTCTGTAGCTGAACATTTCAGCTCAAAGGATTTCCAGCCAGGCTTCGACTCTAGGAGCTCATACAGGAAGGACCAAAGTCCTGATTTCATTCCCCTTTAATCCCTTCAGAAAACATTATCAGATTAGGCACTTAAGGAAAATGAGGGTGGTGGTCTTGAAATATTTTACACTGGAGGAAACTGAGGAGGAAATCAGCATCTCCCTGTCTCCTTTGGTTCTCTTGGCTCTGAGTATTATAAGAAAGGGAAGAGGCACAATGTCCTTCTTTGATCTGCATAGAAGATGTGCACAGAGTAGGGGAGCCAGTCCCACAGCAGTGAGGATGGCTGTGCCTATTTTCTGTGTCCTGGTGTGCCAATCACTACGTGGCAGCCAGGTCCAGACACCTGAAGTATAATCCAAAGAACATGCCATAGATGTGCCAGCTGAAACAGTGATGCACAACGAGATGGTCTGGTGGGTCCTGAACTAAAAGGTCACAGACAGGTGTTCTGGATCTCAGCTGCAGGTGACAAAAGGTCACCTAAATCTTGTTTTTACAGCCTAAATCTTTGTGTAGCTCAGGCCCTTAATTCAGTGCATACTCTTAGAAGTGACAAAGAGACACTCAGTGGCATGGCCACGACAGACCCTTAGGCTCTGCAAAATATATTCTGCTCTAGGTGCAGAGACATTTTTAAGAATTTGTTTTTCTCTCCTTTCTCTTGAATTAATGTTAGTAAAAGGCGCCCCAACCTCTTATTTTTCTATATGAACACAAAAATTGCAGCTGCCTGCCAAGTCTGCTGAGAGATGGATGTAATAATTTTCAATTGGACTGTTAGCCCAAAGGGAACCCGATAGCATGAGATTGACAGATGCAGCATGGATTATCTTGTGCTCTGAACTCAGCCCAATTTGTGGTTTGTTGCAGGTGCTAAAGAGATTGATATTGCTGCTACCCTGGAGCACTTGAGGGACCAGAGACCAGGCATGGTCCAGACAAAGGTACTGTCAATAAATCCACTGGGATTTTAAATACATTAAAGGTCTTTCACAGTAGTTGTTTTCATGACAGAAGAGAGAGGGTATGACCTAATTTAACGCAGGTCGCTTGCTGATTACTCTGTTTGGCTCCCTACCAACTGAGGTTTATTTATGCTGAAGATTTATCTAGGCTACTTTCTTTGGTGTTTACTGTTCTTTCTTGTAACATCTCCAACATCTATCTTGATTACCATATATGAAGGGCAGTCAAGACAACAATCTATAGCCTACTAAAGAAAATGTGCATTTGAAAGAATGTTCTTGCTTTTATCCTGAAATATGGATTATTTTCTTAGAGTATCTGTGCTTGACTGTGCATGTAATTTTTTTTAAAGCTTTGACTCATTAAAGAGAATGTAACCGCTGCATTTGATTTTTTTTCTGAAAAAAAAAAAACCAAAACCCAGAAGTTTTGAGTTAAAGAAAATAAAGTTTTGTAGGAAATCAAGTAATTTTTAGTATCTTTGAATGAAAGAGCTTACATCATGCCTACAGCCTTGTCTTTTGTGGATGTAACACAGTAACTATATTTGTACCCTTTGGCAAGGTGAACACCTTACTCTATAATTCCTGTCAGTTGTAATAGTTTTGACATTTTTCCATGATGTAAAACTTTTAAAGATATCTGATTGTATGATTGTAGTCCCTTAAATTAGAAATGAAACTTTCTATTATTAGCAGTTCTAGTGATGGATGGGATGATATTTTGGGGTATTTGCTGCAAGTTAAGAGGTACAAATATGACAATCAAGAAACTGGTTCACGGCATGGAGACCAAATAAATCTGTATATGACATTACAAAATATCAAATGACAGTGATAGTCCCAAACTGAATAACAAGAATGTGACAGCACTCTGTCTTGGCCAAGCTGGAACTGATAGGAAAGTCTGCAGTGTTTAGGGAGCTGAAATTGCTGAGAGGCAAAGGTGAAATAAATGCATGTTGCAGGAATCATTGGTCCATAACTTTTGCAGAATGTCTTCCTAATCATTTGATCTTCCCACTAACACTAGGAGAAGTAGTGCTGAAGAACAGCTGGGGCAATCTTAATTATTATTTACCAATTAAGTAAGTGCATGAAAAATAAAGATGAGCCAGTCAAAGCTAACTAATCTTTATCTGCAAGTGAGACATAAAACTACACAAATCTTTATCCTGCTTTGATTATTCAGACTAGAAAAAAATGTAAATAGCACACAGTATCCAGTGTC
>NW_008688368.1:0-895 GCF_000695815.1 Acanthisitta chloris
CCATGAGACCCCAAGGACAGGGGACAGAGACCCTGAGGACACAGTGCCAGAGGACAATGACCCACAAGCCCCCGAGGTCCATGTCCTTTGCCACTGGGGACACACACAGCAGCTGTGGGGACACTCCTGGTCACTGCCAGCCCTGGGGACAGTCCCCTGGCCCAGGTGACCTCCCCGTGACTCACGTTGTACTTCTGGAAGAAGGTGAGGTAGCGAATGACCCCGACCCACACCAGCAGGGTGGAGGTGCCCAGGAGGATGCTGCACACGTCATAGCTGGCAAAGTTCTGTGGGGACATGGGTGACAAGGCTTGAGGCACCTGCAAATGGCCCCAGGGGTGTCCCCAAAGCCACTACAACCCCCTTGGGTGACGTCCTGGTGAGGCAGGACCTTGGCACCTTGAGGAGTCACTTGGGACCCCTCAGAGCCATGTCTGGTCCTCGAGATGTCCTCAAGGCTCTGAGGACACCTAGGATAGTGTCCCCAGGGCACTGCCAACACCCAGGGGTGGTTGTGGTGTCCAGTGTCCCCTCTGGGAGCTTAGGGACAGCAGAGCCACCAGCCCTGGTGCCCCTGGACCCCCCTGGACCTCCCACCTTGGACTCAATGCTGAGTTTCATGATGGTGCCACCAGCCCTGGTGCCCCTGGACCTCCCTAGACCTCCCACCTGGGACTCAATGATGAGTTTCATGATGGTGCCACCAGCCCTGGTGCCCCTGGACCTCCCCCCTTGGACTCAATGATGAGTTTCATGATGGTGCCACCAGCCCTGGTGCACCTGGGCCTCCTTTGACAAATGGTGCCACCAGCCCTGGTGCCCCTGGACCCCCCTAGACCTCCCACCTTGGACTCAATGATGAGTTTCATGACGGTGCCACCAGCCCTGGTGCCCC
>NW_008688369.1:0-2774 GCF_000695815.1 Acanthisitta chloris
CACCATCTTCGCCTACGGCACTTACGCGGATTACCTGGGTGAGGCCGCGCCCGGGGCGGTGGGCACAGCGCGGGGCAGGGCCCTAAGCACCCCGGCCCGGGGATGGGGACCCCGCGGGGTGGGAAACGCGCCGGAGTCATGGGGTGCTGCGGGTACTCCCTCCCCAAACAGCCCCTCCGGGCAGCACAGAGCTCTCCCTGTCCCCAGACAGCCCCCGCTGTGTGCCGCGGGGGTCTCCCTGCCCCAAACACCCTCCTGTACAGCCGTGCCCCTGTCCCGACACTCTTGGTTGTGGTTTGGGCCCCAGACCCCTGGACTACCTGACTATAATTTATGCTGCTATTTACCAGCTGCCAAAGAACGTCTTGATAAAGGTGTTGTTGA
Organism: Acanthisitta chloris; assembly: GCF_000695815.1. Lineage (NCBI taxonomy): Eukaryota > Metazoa > Chordata > Aves > Passeriformes > Acanthisittidae > Acanthisitta > Acanthisitta chloris. The sequence goes on from NW_008688369.1 coordinate 385, forward strand.
GGAGTGGGTGAGGAGAAAGACTTGGATATACATTGGGATGTGCAGACCCACATAAATAAGGCATGGGACAGCTTGAGAGGATGACTTGAGGCTGATGGGAGGAAAAGGTCTTTTGAGCTTTGATGAGGATGGCTTGGCAAGGTGAAGCGTTGCTTGGGGGGTTGGTGTGTGAAAGGGTGTGGTGCAGATGCTTCTGTTCAAGACTGGGAAATGAAAAATGAAGCATAAATTCTAATGCCCTGTTCTTTCCCCTGACAACAGCTGAAGCAGCAAACCTCCCTCCCTTGACGGAGGCTCAGAAGAATAAACTGAGGCACCTGTCTGTTGTCACTCTGGCTGCCAAGATCAAGGTAGTGGCCCTGTTTTCCCCCAAGTTCTCCTCCCACTGGGATTGCCTTATGCTAGTTACCATCATGTTTCCACAGTGCATCCCCTACTCAGTGCTGCTGGAGCAGCTACAGCTGAAGAATGTCCGGCAGCTGGAGGACCTAGTGATTGAGGCTGTGTATGCAGATGTGCTGCGAGGGAGCTTGGATCAGCGGAACCAGCGCCTGGAGGTGGATTACAGCATTGGGAGGGACATCCGGAGGGAGGAGCTAAGCACCATCACCCGCACATTGCAGGAGTGGTGAGGAGGAAGCCCCCAGTACTAACACCCAGAAAAGGTTGCAGGTGTGGCCAGTGGCTTCCCTGGGTCCTCTGTGTGTCACTGCGGGCGGGTGGTAGTGTGAGGTGACCTGCTTGATCCCCTTTCCCATACTCCCAATGGGAAGTAGTTTTCAAAAAATGATTTTCTAAACTCCCCTGTTTGTGGCTGGAGGGCTGACAACCCTAGCAACCTTTGCACAGTCCTGGCTGTTGGCAGGAGACTTCCTGAGTGTTTATCTGTAGTTCCTAACCCAGCATTGCTCTGTTACCTGGCCCTGTCTTGGGTAATAATGTCACTGCATTATTACATCGGGCTCCTGCTCTTGTGTCTTCCCTGCCTGTTGTAGCTGTCACTTCCAGTGGTTTTGGCCTCTAGAGTTGAAATCTGTGATCTTTCACATGTCCGTGCTGTGTTAGTTCCCTGGCCTGTTGAGTTCTGGGTCTCCTCTCCAGGTGCCAGGGTTGCGAAGTTGTCCTGTCGGGCATCGAAGAACAGGTCAGCCGAGCCAACCAGCACAAGGAGCAACAGCTAGCCCTGAAGCAGCAGATAGAGAGTGAGGTGAGTGGGTGCAGGAGGGAGCAGCCAACAACCCTCTCTTTAAGTTAACTAGAACCTCTGCCCTGGGGTTGTTACAGTCTTTACTGAAGTAAGGCACTGCCGGTTCCCTAGACCAGACAGCCCAGGGCCTTGTGCCTGAAGAAGAGTTCCTAAATCAGCTTAACACTCCTCTGCAGTACAGGGGCCTGTACAGCTGTTGGCTCTTCTGGTTGATGTGAGCTTGCATCTCCTGGCTCCAGGGCTTCTTTCAAACAAAAACCCCAAAGTAAAACTAAAAAAAAAAGGGGGGGGGGCAATAAAACATAGCCAAAACAAACTAAAAACCCTGGAAAATCCTTGGTTCTTGCTTTGCTGATCTTGCAGGTGGCAAACCTGAAGAAGACCATTAAAGTGACAACAGCAGCTGCTGCAGCAGCCACATCCCAGGACCCAGAGCAGCACCTGACAGAGCTCAGGGAGCCAGCCCCAGGCACCAACCAGCGCCAGGCGAGCAAGAAAACTTCCAAAGCCAAAGGGTGAGGAATGAGTGTGTGTGTGAGCATCAGCAGCACCTCTCTGTGTGCACTTAGAAAGGAAGTGAGATATGGGCCTGAGTGTCCACTCTGATTTATTTTTCTCCCATCTCCACAGGCTCCGGGGCAGCGCGAAGATTTGGTCTAAATCAAACTAGTTGGATCTCCCTTCACAACTGGGAGGGTGAGAGGAAGAGATTTGGGGGATGGAGGGGTAGCAAGGGTCCCAAGCGTGATGCTCTTCTCTGAGATCCATCTTGCCAGCTACTCATTTGCATGTTTGTTTTCTTTCCTATTTGCTTTACTAGCTCTACAGGCAGTGTCTCCCTCCTTTTCATCACAGCATTTCACACTCTGAGCTGCCAGTTGAACACATTTCTGTCTCCCCAACCTCTCCAGCCCAAGTCCCCAGGGCCACGTGTTTCTTTCTTTCTCTCCCTGGCTTTTGACAGGTCAATTTCAAGAGCCATAAAGGTGTGTCAGTCACCTTGGCACCCACAGGGCATCACAGAAGCTTGGGAAGAGGGTGCTGGTGCTCAGCAATCACTTTGGCTCTATGAAACCCGTGGGATACTTTGCTCCAGGATGCAGCTGCCATCTTTGATTGTTTAATCTTTGTTTTGCTAGGTGGGAGGGTAGTTTTTGAAGGGATTCTTTTAAAATATATATAA
>NW_008688370.1:0-1399 GCF_000695815.1 Acanthisitta chloris
AGCCCAGCGCCGCGGCTGTGCCCTCCGGGGTGTCCGGCGTGCCGGATCAGGGCTAACGCCCGTGTGGGAGCTATTTTTAACAGGCTGTTTGGTTTCGGAGGGGTTTGTTACATCTGTCATCCGGGGGCTGTCCCCGATTCGGTACTTGGTGTGCTGTGAGCTCTCAGCCTGCGTGCGATTTCGTTATGCACATCACAAAATCAGGGTGGAAAAGACCTCGTTGAGGCCAACGTGCGACCTGACACCACCGTGTCAATAAGACCACGCTGTGTACAAAGGTTTTTAACCTTTAAACCTCGATATCACAGAATATCCCGAGTGGAAAGGGATCGCTGGCCCTGCACATAACACCTCCAAAATCCCACCACAGGATTGCTACTGTGGTTTGTTCTTATGCTAACTATCTCCAGCCACTGTTAACAGGCCACTGTAGTTCTGTAAGGACTTGATTATCTCAAATGGCCTTTCACTGCTGCAAAGAAAATAATCCTCAAAGTAATTTTAATTTGTCTATGTTATTATAAACCCCTTCCAAAGAAAAGGCCAGAAAACTCTTTGTTAGGAACTGTAGTGATAGGACAAAGGGTAACTGGTTCAAATTGAACGAGAAATTTAGGCTAGAGACTAGGAAGAAGTTTTTTCCTGTGAGGGTGGTGAGACACTGGCACAGATGAGCAGGGAGGTTGTGGCTGTCAAGAGTCCAGGGCAGGAGTTTGGGGCTAGATGATCTCTAAGGTCCATTCTAACCCCTTAACATACTATGATTTTATGAAAATGCAGGATCTGATAATTGCTCACATTTCTGTAGTTCCATGAAACACACAACAACCACCAAGTGCAGTGTAATGATGACATTAATAAGTGACTCTTCACTCCCTGTCAGTGCTCCTTGTTTTTCCCACACAATGGGAGGAGGAAGTTTGACATGGATAAATAAACATACAAAAATATAAACAGACAAAAGAAGCCACAAACAGCTCCTTCAGGGTTTTCATGCAGCTGTCTGATTTCTACTCATGTTACCTGTCCCATAGACAATAAACTTCTGCAGTGAATTTGACACTGAGAAGTTACTGCTTGGAGTCCTTGAGAGCTCAACCAGAAGGAATAGTTTGCAATTCACGAAGGGTGATCACATTTTCTTTACTTCATCTTGCAGCTATCCTGGCCCTAAATGCTGCTGCCTTTACCCCCAAAGGCCTCTAGATTAATGACTACAAAATCATACTTTGAGGAGGTTTTCTATAACAATTTTCAGGGTGTCATTGAACTTGGAATTCATCTGGAGTAAAACAGATATGAATTCCCACACTTGGCATTGATGGAGTTGGAGTATCAACACATGGTAGTATTTTATATGTATATATATATAATATATATCATAGAATCATAGAATCAA